>NW_025935958.1:0-100553 GCF_000764305.2 Hyalella azteca | reverse complement strand
TGCGTAAATTAGTGAGTCTGTCACTAAAGCACTGCGTAAGTTAGTGAGTATGTCACTAACGCTCTGCGTAAATTAGTGAATCTGTCACTAACGCACAGCGTAAATTAGTTAGTCTGTCACTAACGCACTGCGTAAATTAGTGAGTCTGTCACTAACGCTCTGCGTAAATTAGTGAGTCTGTCAATAACGCACTGCGTAAATTAGTGAGTCTGTCACTAACGCACTGCGTAAATTAGTGAGTCTGTCAATAGCGCACTGCGTAAATTAGTGAGTCTGTCACTAACACACTGCGTAAATTAGTGAGTCTGTCACTCACACACTTCGTAAATTAGTGAGTCTGTCACTAACGCACTGCGTAAATTAGTGAGTCTGTCATTAACGCTCTGCGTAAATTAGTGAGTCTGTCACTAACGCACTGCGTAAGTTAGTGAGTCTGTCACTAACGCTCTGCGTAAATTAGTGAGTCTATCACTAACGCACAGCGTAAATTAGTTAGTCTGTCACTAATGCACTGCGTAAATTAGTGAGTCTGTCACTAACGCTCTGCGTAAATTAGTGAGTCTGTCACTAACGCACTGCGTAAATTAGTGAGTCTATCACTAACGCTCTGCGTAAATTAGTGGGTCAGCCACTAACACACTGCGCAAATTAGTGAGTCTTTCACTAACACACTTCGTATATTATTGCTCTATACGTAGGAAGATCTTCTCTAGCTCCGCTTCTTCTGCTCCCACTCGTGCTCTCCTAAATTCTGTTATGCAATATGAAATCATCATAATACATCGACGTTTTGTTTAACTCTGTAATAAGCCAGATAGACGAATTTATCACAAGCAATAATTTATCAAGGATTCACATAGATTAAATTTTATTGCTTAATATGAACCAGCGAGAATTAGAATGTTTCTACGATCTATTCCATTTAATATTCCAAAATTTCAGTTAAAGCAGTTATTTCTGATGTTAAATCAGTTAAATCAGTTATTATACTGTATTTCGATATTTTCGAACATCCAGCTTCTACCGAGTACGTATCTTAAACGCTTTTTTCATTTATTACGGCGTTTAATTGGGCATTTCATCTATGTGAAAGTTGATTCTTTCAACGCACTATCTCTTCCTAATTTATTTCCTAAAGCTGCCCGTGTTTCTCATACGGCAGCTGGACAGCGATGCGATGGCAAGTCTGTTTTCAATTGAGATTTCAATTAATTTCTCCACTGAGAAAACGTACAGTCTAACCTGCGTAAATATCGCCCGTATAGTCATAGGATACCGATGCTTGGAGCTTCTATGGCTAAACGAAACTTCGATTATAGCTGAGATGTTGTGAAGCCGCTAGCCAAATAAATAATTTTATATAATATATTAAAATTTTTCTAAAAAACTAATCAAAGTCGAAGTATATGAAGAAAAATTTGCACGTTTTTTTAACTTTCAATCATATAATATGAAGCTATAAAGTGCGATTACAACGAAAACAAAAGAAGCGAGTGATGATGGTTACTTCTTTGAACTTAATTACTTGCGTTCGTAATCAGTAGAAATGAATCAGAAAAAGCATTGGCGCGAGTCATTCAATCGAACGATAAATTAATTGCTGATATAAACCTATTCAAAACTGCGCCGTTTCAGCCCCGGCCGACCGTCGGTCCAATCAAGGGCACCTATAACACGCACATAGTTTTTGAGCTGGAACGGACCCTTGAGACGAACGAGTGCCCGTTTTGCTTTCTCAAAAATGCCACTCATCAATAGAAGAACTATATAAAGCGCACTATAGACCATGAAAGGAACGGACAAAGGTTCTTTAAGACGAGTCCCTGCTGGCACGACTTCTAAGGTATCATTTATGGACGGATGAGGCCTTTAGAAGCGCATTTGTCCGGTAAACCCCCTCGCAAGTGTGAAATAAACTTACGCTCTGCCCTGAATGCCGCAAATGCCTTCATGGCGTGCCCCCGTTGCTACCGAGACTCTGGCCGTACGTATTGCCGTCGGCCTGTCGCTCGGAAATATTCCAAACCCGCTGAAATTCCTGAGACTAAAATTCTTTCAGATAAATTTTACGACCGAGAAAACTACGGCAATTTAATCAATTAAAAACCTACGAGGTAAAGATGTATATTCCATCACCTCAACTGCTATAACAGTTGCGGTGATTGACAGCATATTGGTTCAATTACGCACGTCTTGAGGGAATTGACTAATTTTCGTGACGAGATTCGTGTTTACAAATCTAAATCTTTCTCCATCTCATATCAAGAAGGCTATACAATAATGCTTTACCAATACATGCGAAGCCGTTTCGTCAAATGTTAGCGTATCCACGCATATAAAATTGGGTGGAATATTGAAGAAGAACAGTCAATGAAAAATTGCTCAACATGAAAACTTTTCACCGCATGCTTTAAAATGAACATTATCGTTACTTTCGAATGAACGTATATATGAATATACAAGGTATAATGTTCAGAGCCTGATATAATACAAATAATTTATGTGTATTTCTAATCAGAACATCAGTAGACCATTAACCTTAATTTGCAACAGTTATGTCCTACAGTAGAGTCGCTTCAACAACCGACTCGTCGCGTCCGGGGCCGCATGGTCCCTGAAATACATGTAGATTTTTGTGGAGCTCACCGCACACATCGTAATTTTTTCCCACCATAGTAATTTTTAATTAGATAATTATGCATATCATGCAGACAGGTGCGTGGCGTTCTCAAACAAGCTCAAGTATGTTAAAGGCATGCAACTACATGAATGACTGCAAGAAAGTATATTTTCAAGGAAGAATTCCTACAAGATGTAAGAGTTTTTATGCACCCATAAAAGAATATATTACTATACGGTACTATTACTCCCACGAGAAAGCAAAACAAATAGGACTGCTAATGGGAGAGGCCAGCTGTGAGAATTAAAGAAAGAGACATTTTGAAGTGGGTGAAGTAAAACCAAAAAGTGGCGAAGAATAAACAATATCAAATCAGACAAAGGCAGGTGTGGACAGGGTGGGAAGGAAAGTCACTAAAATCGGGGAAGAAGAGCAATGAAAATGAGGCAAGAAACTATGGGGGAAACGGATAAAAATACCTATTTTAAGTGGGGGACAATGGATATATGGAAAAGGGAGACATTGAAAACTTATGAACATTTTCTGTGGGGAAGTGGCAACAAACGATAACAAAATAAAATGGAATAGTGAATACTAAGGAAAGTTGGGTGGAAGGAAAGTATATAAAGCTCGGGTTATTTAGTAGTTGGATGTGGGGGATAGGAGATAAATGGAAGGTGGGGAAGTGAGAGCATGGGGAAGGGGAGCTGGTCGAGGGGGCGCCTGAGATAACTTCATCATGCGAGCAGAGCGCGCTGCAGGAGGCAGGAGCCATGCTGTTCCTCCTCAGGTGTGTCGGGATTACTTGGCCCAAAGCCTCCTTTGTCTGCCGTCACCGCAGTTGCCGACACCCATCACTTGCCACTTTGTCCCTGCAATTGCTCGCGTCGATAGCGCCTCACGCGACCTTTCGGCACCTCAATGAACCAACAACGTTTTCTTGTAAGCAGGTCAGCAGTAATTTGAATTCTTGTGCCGCTGTAGTCAAATTGGTTGCCAAGAAAATTTTATTCGTGAATTAATTAAATTTATAATCAATAATAAGTAAATTTCCGCTTTTTATATGATTTAAATTATCTTGTTAGCTTCCTTGTGTCTACGAAGCAGTGACACTCGTCATCGTTATAAGGGCATCATGCCGTCTTGATTGCTTGTGAAGTTCCCTAAACATCATTTGCTAAAGGCTAGTTTCATCGTGATCATACACTCAAGTCAGTCGTTTATAATCATGTGCTGAATATGTTCGTGTAATGGAAAAACTTGATTGTGCCCATTTCGTGTATTGCAATAATTTAAACGGCACTGTCCAGCTAGAGAGCACGGTCGAAGACATCGTGTCTCAAACATGCGTGAAGAAAAAGCAAAGAACGCCTGATATGAGAAAAAAAGTTAAAATGTAGTAGAGAGAAGTTAAAATAGGAAAAAATAAGGCTAAACATAAATCAAAGAAAGGAAAATACTCGACCCATGACCTTTTCGCATTATTGAAAGAGATTAACTACTATTTTGATGCGAATTAAGTTAAAATTACTAGAGTAATTTTCAGTATTCTTACTTGTTTTAATTTATTTCCGAGAACTAATTTTCAGACAGTGATAACTTCAACAAACTGAAACTTGCATTGATCGCTCTAATGAGTTTTTTCGAACGTTTGAACAATTCACTATACATTGCCATAGCCTAGCTTAGCGGCACCGATTCGTTTCATCGCAATTCACAAAGAATTTCTTTGTGTATGGCATATTAGATTCGAGTATACAAGAATTTATGTGGGGAATACATCTGGTCTTTGAGTCGAGAGGCTAGAGAGGTTGGGATTATGAACTGCAGACGCTGCTTGGGCTCCAGTGTCGGGACAATGCTTTGTAGGCGTCCTTACGATATACGACAATTAGGCAAGGCATGTGAATGAACGCGAGTAGACAGACACCTAAAGAAACAAGAGGCACAAGGTAACTGAAATCACAAGAGAATAAAGGTAATTGAAGGCTCAATAATAGGGATTAAGTGCCCCCAGAAGACGTAAGCTAACACAATTTCGCAATACACAGTACGTGAGAGTCTTTAATGTCCAGCATCCGCAGCACAAGAAGGCCGTGGCCCAACAGAAGAATGAAGTTGGATTGTCACATGCCTTGCATGGGCGAAAAACATGGAAGTCCTACAGAGGTAAAAAATTCCAGCAAAAACAGAAGCAATGTAAAATATAGGAAGAGATAACATACACGGCAAAGAAGAAGGCAGCAGGATGCAGCTCATAATGCACGGAAGGCCCCGGCAGGACGAAGCCCACATGGCAAAGAAGGTCCCAACAGGAGACAGCTCACAGGGCAAGGAAGGCCTCGACAGGAGGCAGCTCACAGGGCAAGGAAGGCCTCGACAGGAGGCAGCTCACAGGGCAAGGAAGGCCTCGACAGGAGGCAGCTCACAGGGCAAGGAAGGCCCCAGCAGGATGCCGCAACAGAAGCTCGCTGAAGTGGCCGGCGTCGGCGCTGACAGATTAAGGTATCGGCGGCGCAGCGAGGCGTCCGCCACAAGATTGTATCGCTGCAGTAATGTGACGGCACACCTCAGGATCAACATCCTCTTATAAGTGCGCACAAAAAACAGGCGCCATTGTAATAACGTAATTCCCTGACGCCTGACAAAGTCATTCAGGTGGAATCAGACTTCTGAAATGGGAATTACGGAATTGATGGGAGTTATGAAACTTGAAGTGGGAGCTAACGATTTGGTTTTATCCTCCTTACGCTCACGGGAATTAGTGCTGTGGATTTTTTCAGCTGTAAGTTCTTTTTATAAATTCCCAATAAATAATATGCGTCTCAGTCGAAAGCGCACAAAGGAAATTGCTCAAATTTTTGGAATGGAAGATTTGAAAAAGATGCATTTTTAGAGTGATTTGTTAGTACTTGACGAGAGTTGAATAAAAGTCAGAAGATGTCTGAAACGAGTCACATTACTCAGTGATAAAGTATATAAGGCACAAAGGATAATGTAGAATTAGGAATAATTAAGTTATGTATATTTATTGAGCTGGAGGGTGGATTTCGTTGTCCGTCATATGTCATCAATGGAGAAAAATGGTCGTATGATAAATCATTATAAACTTTTCGCCGAATAATAAACCAAGATATTGAAACTGTCCAAAAATTCCGCCTTTTGCTCTCAGAAATATAAAATGTTTCAATGTAGTTTTTGTGAAATAATCTAGTTCTCAGCGGAAAAGAGTTATCTGAACAAAGTTAATTTCGCTTTATTGCATGCACCCACTAACTCACTAGTCGCTGATCGTTCGCTACAAGTGTATAGCTGTAATAGTATATAAAAATAAATAATATTAGGTAATTAGACGTGCGATAATTATTATCATGAGTATTTGCATGGCAGAAATAAAGGAACGTCACGGAAAAATATAAATTAAGTAAAAATTTATTGCACTTCACAACAATAAAACTAAATAAAATCCAAAAATCAATAAAATATAATAAAAATCATTTCAATAAAAATAAGTGTTGCCCATTAAATGTTAAGTCATTCGTATGCGCTCGGTAACTGCTGACAAAAGTTCATTACATATACACTTGAAGGTTCGTATACGCAAAATGTTTCATAAAGAAGCAAATATTCGAGAGAGTATACCAACAGAATCCATAGGAAGGAATATCTTCGTGCCGAGCCCTCGCTCATCAAGACATTGCAGGCTCATGAAATAACTCGCCCACATCGATTACAAGTTGAGCGACCACAAATAGGAACTTCGGTTTGCAGTAAAAATTGTGGCAATCTTTTATGTTTGCGCGTCGCCGGGCCGTTCATATTAGCGGCGAGAATAAAGTTAGGCCGCCGTCGGCCTGCTGTCGGGCCGTCATCACTCGCACGGGCGGCGGGGGACGTCATCACTTGCACGGGCGGCGGGGGACGTCATCACTTGCACGGGCGGCGGGGGACGTCATCACTTGCACGGGCGGCTGAGGGGCCTTCCATCAGCGCCGCTGTCCAGCAGCCCCTCAGTTCCATCAGGTGCGCCGCGGGCGGCCGCGAACAACGGCGGCTAAAATCGCATATTTGCCGCAATTAATCGGCCCTAATGTGTCGGCCGCAGCGGGGCCGCTGCCTGCGCCCCACCGGCTCTCTTCCTTGCTCTCCTCCCTCTCTATCTGCTCTCACTGATCTCTTCCTAGCGTCACGCTGCATTACAAATGAAGCAATCATTCGGACATTCCTCGTTTCTCACGTCCTATCCTCCCCCTACCACGGCACATGCAGCGAATTATTTTTTAGGATCCAGAAGAAGTTCAGGACAATAGCTTTGTCGCATTGTCTAGATTTCGATAATCGACATAAATTAATTACGTGTCAAATGTAATGTTTTGAGTTTATCTAATGTTAATATTCGGCTATTTAGTGTGAACTATTCTTCACAGTTTCGTAAATACTTACGACGAGGAATCATCGTATCATCACAAGTAATCCGTCAGAAGCAGTATCAGCTGTCAGTTGTAGTTGTATTCATTTAGCCGCCGTTAGCCCTCACAGCTGACAAAATGACAGGAAGGCGATGCTTCATCCATCATCGCGTAGATGACGGGCTGATCGAGACAGACTCGTTGATGTGGCGGCAGCGGTGGAGCAGCGATTGCCGTGCAAGCGAACCTTGTGAACGTGATCTGTCTGTGCCACGGCACACAGCAATCATCGCCAGATCTCCAGACCTGATACTGCAGATCATCCATCAAAATACCGATTCAGATGCCCATTATGGATCCAAAGTTCACCTGATCAAAGAATATCACTCGTCCCTCCAACGTCCACACTGAAATTCGGGCATGGTATGCAACTCTGAAGCTCATGTCTGAAGTGCGGAGCGGTTAGTGAATTACCATCAACACCTCCAATTGCCCTGAAAAATATAGGGCGATAACCCTTTTTTGCAATAATATCCGTTAACCTGTAAAACGCTGAAGAAGTTTAGCAATGAATTTCAGATTAAATTGCAGATGGCTTTAGAATGATTCAAGCATTAACTGACAATAATCGGCCAGCCATATATATCATTGCATTAATTTTTGACGCCGTCTCATAAGTCATACAAAGTATGTTGCTTCAAGTTACTTAATGAAAATAGATCATCTTGCGAGGTATTTATCTTTCTCATTGATGATTAAGTATGACAATGTTTGCGTGCACCGCTTGTACAGCTGTAGACTTGAAGCACAAGATCTGCGGGCGCTCCTACTTCATCGTTCGTACTGTTACTTCGACCGAAATTTTGTTTCACTCTAAAATTATTTTTGCTGTTCATCCTTAGCAACATTCGGTAAATTTTTATAAGAGACTGGTATAAATTAATAAGATTCCTTGGATTTCTTGGGGGGGAGTTATAATAATAAAGTATTAAAAATTATTAAAGGGGAATGGGAAATAATTCAATTATTATTATATAAGGAGAATTAATAAATTATTCAATAATCAAATCTGATTCAGACACAATTCCGTAGGCAGTGTTAATTATATTTAATATATATACTACGAAGAACTGCATAAACCTACGCAATTAAATACTATTGCGTGCAATAGCAAAAAGCATTTAACTTTTAACTAAATGTTAATTTAATGTTAATGTAACTTTAATTTTCATTCATGGAAAGCACCTGAAACATATAATTTCGCTGACATAATTTTGTTAACCATGAAAACATCAATTTTTTATTGTTGGCTATTTTTATTTAATTATTTTTAATATTGGTAAAAACGGAAGCATTATTATCACATTTTTATAGAAATATTGTAACGAAAAATGCGTAACACATTATGGCTGCGTTGGAGCATCGCGTATACCCTATACCTAATTCAATCAAACAATCGAGGCAGACCGTATAATCTTGTCAAGCTGTTGGGCTGGTGGGGTTACCCATGTTCTCAAGCCGTTCTATGTACACTTTATACGAGCCCCTATATATATAAAGGCTAGGAAGGATATTCGTTTTGGATTGCTGTCTGCACTTTTATATCAATATTCTCAAAAATAAAAAATTTTTAGTAAGAAATAAAGGAATCGCAGACTATTTTGTGAATATAACAAGCACAGATAACAAGTTCAATAAAATTAACCTCTCATTATGCGAAGTGAACAAATTTTATAACGAAATTATACGCAACCTGTCACTTCACAAGTGGTAAAGACCATGCACGACTGCAGACGTTCAGTGCTCGATTTTGTACCGCTAAATGAATACGAAATGAAAAAATATAAAAGTACGAAAACAACAAATTACAAATTTCCAATAACAGCTTAAGCCAGCGAAATTTAATAAAAATGAGTAAAATAGTATAAATTCAGTAGAAGATGCATCTAACAGGATAATTTTGTTGGAATTTATCATATACAACTTGATCAACTTTATCCCAAGCAATTTTTTCGGTTGTGCAAATTTCCGCATTTCTTTCGCGTAAAATATCCCGCCTAAGAATGTCAAGGAATACGTAAAACAAGGAAAAATGTATTATCAGATTCATTGGTATAAAAACCGAAGTTCAATTTTCGTGTAAAACTGCTCGATTACATCGAAATGTGGATAAAACAGCAGGATCAATAGCAATAGCACGTCAGAGAACATGTAAATAACATGATTCAATGACGATTTCTTTGCATAAAAACAAGATTATTGAGGGAAAACTACAAAACGTAATCATTTCAACTTCATACAGCACCTTTCTTCCTACACACACCATGTATAATTATACATCTCCTGCCAACTAAAGACAATGGGTTACACCTTATTAACACAAAGCTTCTGTTCAGAATACGGAAAAATATATTGAGATTCGTGTTCTAGCTTGTCACTATTCATGCTCTTCACGGGATTTCTTATCTGGGATAGTAGGGGTCGGAACTCATTAATGAAATTATCCACGTTACTTTATTCAGAATTTGATATCGTGAGTCCAACAAATCGGCATTACCAAAAGTCAAGATGAAAAATGGAAAAAATTTTACTCACTTGCATGGAGAAAGCCGTTGAGCGCAAATAGTGAGCAGTAAATTTTGTAGTAAACTTTAGAATATTCGGAACACATCTGATGTTGGTGTTTACGCAGGTTCTTAATTGAGCAATAAATTTTCTCCTGTATTTAGGTTGCGTATGTTTCCCTCAATCATAGCTCTGCACTTCTTGAAAAAAGCAGGTGATTCATGTGTTGTGGATGAATGGCTTGCTGTCAGGAGACGCGGATTTGGCTATGATGTGCATTTTCCAATTAGGTTCCATACGCCCAAATTAGAGTTCTTATGCATTATTTATTCAGTCGTGGAACGCCCTTTGGACTCAGAAGGTGTATTCGAAAATCCATTGTTAGGGCCAGCCATTCCAACTGAGACCATGCCACCTGAGGCCAGCCATGCCACCAGAGCATGTGCTGCAAGTAATTTGCCTATAGCGCTCCAGCAGACACGCCATCCGCTCATCCGTCTATCTAATGGCCAAGTGAGAAGCCCGGCATACAAGCCTGTCCATTATGTTACTCTCACACCAGCTCTCTTCACCCCATTATTTAGTTAGGATCGAACACTGCGATCTCACCGTGTGGTTCGCAGTTCAAGATACCGCAAGATGTATCTGCAATCCAAAGTCGTGATGCCATGATGGAACAATGAGAGCTGACAGTTTGTATGCAGGAGTCGTGATGTCGATTATAGGATCATATATGCAGAACAAGAGACTATGGGGTAATTCAGAATTATTTTAATCATGAATTCCTTCAAAATTCATAACATGAATATCATACTTATTGGCTGCATCACGTAACTGTCTTCTGTGTAGGCTGCATGCATCACTGTCGTCTACACTGGCTGCATCACATGCGTAAGTGATTCCTGTATACATGAGCTTCTTCACGTTGTTGCCTCCAATATGGGCAGTATTAAGGATGCACAAAGCTTTTCTGTTAACTACTTCAAAAACTGCCAAGCTCTATACTCATCACACCTGAGCAGCTCCCTACGGCAGCTGGGATGGCCAAAGTCTTGATATAGGATACATAATTGAAACGTGCGACAGCGATCCTTCAGTCAAATATGAGATTAGAACTATTCCAAATAATCGTAAAATATAACCCAGTTATACGACTATTATGAGGCTTACGACAATCATAAGTATTTTAGAGCATGTGTCCTTGTTTACGGTGATCATGAATTATTTTGCATATGCTGAGTCTGAGTTTACCAGTACGTCGGCCATGCGCCGGTCACGCATGATGCGGTCTATGGCCGCGGTCTGGCGTATGTCACCTCCATCATGCGGTGCGTGCGCGCGCATACGCTGGTGTGAGATTGCGCATACGCATACGCTGGTGTGAGCGTCGCGCATCTTTCGCTATGCTGCTAATTCCTGCTCATCGTTTGCATTTTATGTGGCGGTTGTTGGCCCGGCCGTTATTACGCATTCGTTGTGCATCACATAAATGTGAAATTCCTGAATAAAAACGGAACGAAAAATTATCATAAATGAAGAGCTGTAGAAAAAATGTAACAGAAACAAATCTAAGGTTTGTAGGTTTACTTGTTGAGACAATGAACTGATGACTTACTAATAAAAATATGAAATGAATCCGTAATTTACAATTCACGTGATCATTCTTGATAACATATAAATTTAGAACGGATTTGATTTATTCGTTTTCCTCAGATTTCCATATGATGGCAGCAAAGTCACTTAAATGCACAATTAATCGTTATCCGCCGCGATGTCGCTCAGTATTATGTATGGTAACATGAATGCCTTAATACATATTTCAGTGCAGTTTTTTTCAAAGCCCACAAGCGCACGCGTCTTGACTGGCTCACTAAAATATTGACCTTATGCTTGACGTTCTCAGGTAGCTGCATCGCTGCTCGTCTGAGGGACTGATTTAGACGCACCGCTTAGCACCACAACCTGATAAGCAGTCCGTATGTGCCTTTCTGCTCTTGCAGTAAACTAAATCCTTTACTACAACCCAACTGCTGGCGATCAGTTTGAGCTGCAACATTTCCATTGAAACTCATAATTTAGAATAATTTCTCTGCTTTATAAAAGCTAAATAAATTACACTTTGGTTATCGACAAGTAGATTTCGACTACAGTTTGACAGCGAAAAATTGTCGATCCGCGATCATGCACTGTGAATGTAAAGAAAGTAGTATTTACCAGATTTACCGTTTAATAAAGCATCTACTCAATTGAAAATGAAGCCGAAAACAATTATTTTTAGAGCAATAACAATTCGAGCTTTCAAAAAAATTTAAATCTAGAGCGAAGTCAGCAACCGCCATAGCTCTGCATCGGCGCTAAATCTTAGCATTAACTTGAGTTAGAAATTAGCACCAGGGATTTCAATGAGCAGGTTAAGCAGACGAATCGTTAGCAGGTATACAGCTAGAGTCAACCTGTGGCATCACAGACACGAGTGTTCTGTGGCATCACAGGCACGAGTGTGCTGTGGCATCACAGGCACGAGTGTGCTGTGGCATCACAGGCACGAGTGTGCTGTGGCATCACAGACATGAGTGTGCTGTGGCATCACAAACATAAGTGTACTTGTAGTCGCACGTTGTCGTTCGTATGGCCGGCCCAGACGTTGACTTCTTTAGATGATCAGCAATCTGATGTCACAGCAGGCTGGCGATGGCGGCTGCAAGCCTTGCTCTCCAGGAGGCACTCATCTCTTGTTGCCTCTGCAATGCTCTTCCATTAGACGCCACCAAACTAGCAATTAGAAACGCATGCCGATGCTGAGGCTTGACCAGGCTTCGCTTCATTCCAGTTCCAAGTTGGAAATTATTAATGAACATGAGAGACCACGGATGAATTTCTTAGATTATACCCATGATTCACACATGAAGCATATGTGCGATGACTAATCTTTTAGAGAATCTCATTAGGCGAGCTTGCATCTAGAGACGCTCGCCGATGTGTGCATGGACGCCTGTTGAATACAGATTCGTTGTCGAATGTTTAGTTAATGTTAAAACGATTTCTATTGTTTGCTAGTTTGAGTTTTTATTTATGTCAATTTGCCGTTAAAACTGAGAATGACAGTGATTGTCTTATATTGAAAGAATGTAAATAATTAGAAATGAATTCGGTCTTTTCTGTTTTTGTATGACAAAGCGCTCGTGTAACCGCACGCCAGTTAATACGGCCGTCATTTTAAGTGTTTGTTGCTGTATTGCAAAATTAGACTGTTTTGAAAAAAAAAAATAAAGCACAATATTGCAAGTTTAATCCCCAATTTCTATCGAAAATCAAGTTTACCGGTGACGACCCGTGTTCGGCCATCTCTGGTCAGCGATAAGACGTCGATGATTTCCAACTGAGTTGAGTTACAGTGCGTTGGCATAGTTACGTTACGGTGAGTGCGAAGCTTTGTTACGTCACAGTGAGCTGCGCGCATAGTTACGTTACGGTGAGTGTGACGCTTTGTTACGTCACAGTGAGCTGCGCGCATTGTTACGTTACGATGAGTTGCGCGCATAGTTACGTTACGGTGAGTTGCGAGCATTGTTACGTCACAGTGAGTTGCGCGCATAGTTACGTTACGGTGAGTGTGACGCTTTGTTACGTCACAGTGAGCTGCGCGCATTGTTACGTTACGATGAGTTGCGCGCATTGTTACGTTACGGTGAGTGCGACGCTTTACTCAGGCGGAGCTGTGAAAGCTGACTCAGTTCACTCAGGACGGTGAATGCTATCCTGTCTCATCAGCTCTCGATGCGCAGCTATCAGGCGAGATCTGATGACGGAGGCCGCGCAGGGAGACCGCGAGAGGTGCTTTAATCCCGTAATGGCGAGTGATAGTAATCAGTGGTGCTGTAGTGTGGTGCTTTGTAGGTAATACTGTGGTGCTTTGTGTGGTGCTGTAGTGTGGTGCTTTGTAAGTAATACTGCGGTGCTTTGTGGGGTGCTGTAGTGTGGTGCTTTGTAGGTAATACTTGGTTCTCTGGCAATACTATTTGACGTGTAATAGATTTATTGTACTGTGCATCTTGAATTTCCCTATAGAGTACTTCATTGTAAATAGTGTTATATATGACATATACTGTACAGTGTATGGAGCATGCTGCAATATCTAGAGCGCCGCGCTGTTTACTGAGCTGTATTGGCCTTCTCGTACAGTATTTAATTATCTGTATGATGTAAATCTCAAAGTTTACTCACGGTATATGGTGTTACGAACTTACGTGCAATGAGCTCTAAAGAAGTAAGCATGAAAATATGATTGCATATCGTACAGCACAGTATGTAGTGTACGCATTGTTTGAGGAGTATTTTCTTGCATACACAGTGTAGTTTATTGCTTAAGAGTTACACTGCAGCTTTGCGGTAGTGAACTGCACTAATGAGAATGTCGGCACAGCGCGTAACATACTTCAGTGAGCGTACAATTCCACATGCACAGTGTGTGGACAATGCATGCTACACGCTGTATATGTGTAACATACACTTCTCGTCTGCTCACCATCACGTTATCATTTTGTCACCACCACACGTCACCACACGTCACCACCACATCACCACACGTCACCACCACGTCACCACCACACGTCACCACCACACGTCACCGTCACGTCACCACACGTCACCACACATCACTACCACACGTCACCACCACGTCACCACCACACGTCACCACCACACGTCACCACACGTCACCACCACATCACCACACATCACCACCACATCACCACCACGTCACCACACGTCACCACCACGTCACCACCACGTCACCACCACGTCACCACACGTCACCACCACGTCACGGGCCCCCCAATTAGCTGCGGTCGTTCAACAGAAACAAGAAAAACTGCGGAAAATCATCGGCTTTGGGACGCCTGCAGACGACGCGTCGCCTCCTGGTGGCACAAACCTTCCCCTTGCAAAGGTCGATGCTTAACTAAACATCATTGAGTTTCTTCTATCGTACATATCTTAATTATAAAAAACCCGCAGGCTGACTCTTCGTGACCCAAATTACTTCCTGCTGGTCCATTTTACAGCTACAAATCAACCTTTCAAATTCATCAATTATAAGCAGGAAATGCAATGCCTCCTCCAGTGCAAAGATCGAGAGTACTTCCAGGGCGAGTAATTAATCGTTGTGCATCCATGGTGAGTAAGATACATAAGGAACAGAAATAATGTGCATTTACAGATTGTGTTAACGGAGAGCGGCTGGATCATGAATAAAATAAGTGAATTAGGAGCATTCATGGGGGGTTCGATCATAGACCGAACATCCATGAATGAGTGGTACCCATATCGTGTAAAATTCAACGCACCACCGCCTAAATCTTGCTCATGCAGATGAATATTAGCATTCAGTCCATTCTTAGGTAGCGTTTGTGCCACTTAAGATTGGAACTCTTGTTACTCCACAGCATGTGTTCACCCAAGGCCGGCTCTATTCATAGCAAGACGGCGCTGGCGCAGCGCTGGTTTTCAGCAGGGTAGCAGCGTCGCGTTATCTGCCGTCATCGCGGGTAAACAGAGCGGCGCCCGGCGTGTCATGAGGGCGTTTAAATGTTGCTTTAGGGCGCCAAGCTACCGCGGGGGACACACTCGCACCCAGGGGGACATGAGGGGAGGAGGGGGTGTCACCTTGGGGAGTATAGGAGGCTGTGTGTGCATTGTTTGACTAAGTAAACTTCAACAAACTCGACTCAGAGCTGTGACTAATAAGGCAAAGAATAATAAGGTTAAACTGTTGAACAGTTGACATATTTTCGTATATTTGTAATTGGCATAACAAATCAAGAATTTAATTCCGATCTTATTCAACACAGATCAGCTAAAAAAAAATCTTAAAAATCTGTAAGTTCTCGCCTCAATAACTAGAAATAAATTAATCGGCAGAAGGTGTGACCAGAAAGTGGCACTATTATAGTTAAGCCATTCAGCGCTGAAATTATCATAATGAAATTATCATAAATCTCGACGATTGAATATGAGTGGCTTCTTGAGCAAGCTGAAAGTAATCAACAATGTAATTTTCCTGTGCCACGTTACTGCTAAGCTGCACACATTGCGTTTAAATCATGTTTTAATCAGAGTTGATAAAGATGACTTATCAACCCAAGAGCGTTCATGCCATTTATAGCGCATTTTCTCATTTACGGAAAAAATGCACTATTGTGCTCGCCATGTCCGTCCGTCCGTCCGCCCGTCTTTCCGTCTGTCCGTCTGTCTGTCTGTCCGTCCGTGACTTCACGTTTTCGTCGACGAGAAAATGCGCTCTCTGTCACTCACTGCAGTGAGTACTGAGTTATATTTTTTCTTAGTACCTGCATGAACATCGCCTGCAAGCAGCGACATCGCAAGCATTCAGTGAAACACATCAGTCATTCTTTTAATACACTAACTTCTCAGTCTCGACTGTCAGAACTTGGCTTATCTCTGCGACGCTAAAATTCGTCTGCAACTTTACAACTACACGTTCCTTTATCCGTTCCTTTATTGTAGTTCTGCACGTTGCACTATAAGAAAACGCTGGTGCTGCGACTTAGAACTAGTTATTGTTGTTGACAAATAACTTTATTCTTATCAAGGAATTTCAGGACTAGCCACGTCTGGGCTCAATATGTTTTTATTAGATTCACGATCCAAATAGTGTGCAGAAAATATTGTTCTCTGCAATCCATGAGTGACGCTACGTATCAAAACGTTGACTAACTGTGTAAGAGGAGTATGGTATGCAAGTAGTAATGTTTTAACGTTTGAAAGTTGGATTTTGATCTAAATGCAAATCATAAAAGGTTGATAAGAAAAGACTTCCTAATACAGTCTAGATTCAACATAAATTCATCGATACAATACGTAATAGACACCACACAGCTCAGCTCATGAGTGGTGGTGCCAGGAGGAGTGAATCCGAGATGTGAGGCTCATGAAAACATCGAACAGGTGCGAACTTGCGGGAGAACAGCAGTGAACAGCGACAACAGCAGTCAATAGACAGGCTAGCAACACCGGCAGTAAACAGGCTAGCAACAAGTGCAGTAAACAAGCTACCAACAACGGCAGTAAACAGGCTATAGCAACAACGGCAGTGAATAGGCTAACAACAACGACAGACAACAGACTAGCAACACCGGCAGTAAACATGCAGGCTATATAGCAACAACGGCAGTGAACAGGCTAGCAACACTGGCAGTAAACAGGCTATAGCAGCAATTGCAGAAAACAGGCTAGCAATACCCGTAGTCAACAGGCTATAGCAACAATTGCAGTAAACAGGTTATGGCAACACCAGCAGTGAAACGACCAACTCTAAAAAGAAGTAAGACATGATAAAGCGACAATGGATCTAAATAGCACTAGAATTCAACAGTTCGGGCGAATGAACTAAAAGGCGAGCGATTAAAGACGGAATTTTTATAAATAATCTTCAAACCACACCACTTTCTTGACCTTACTCAATATAGACAACTCCTCTTTCTCAACATAGTCTTAGACTCATCTACACCTTTTAAACAGTCAGCAATAACCTCATGACAACGTCTTAGTTTTTTCGCATATTTATGAATGCTCCAGGATACTCCTGAATTTTTCTGAATACTCCCGCATACTACTGAATGCTCCTGAATACTCCTGAATACTCCGGGATTCAGCTGTTTTACGCGCCTGACCGTCTCCGTACGGTGAGCCATGAACCTGAGGCGCTCAATATGGCGCTGCGCTGCGGCCGATTGATGGTCTGGAGCTCCTGCAACCTGCATGTTTGTTTTCCGGCCATTATTATTGCCACAAAGACACTCAATAAATTCGCGAGGCTGGATACGCGACAGCAGGAAATTCGATGAAAGTCGGCTTTTTTGCGTCGATGAGTCGAGGCTTCCTGTGCCGCTGCGGGCGACCGCGAGAAGACGCCACAAATGAGACTCGCAGCCACGCAGCCACTTTGCTGTTGTGGCTGCTGTTGGACTTGCAGGTGTTGCTGCTGCTGTGGCTGCTGATGTGGCTTACAGTTGTGGCTGCTGCTGTGACATCCACTGAACCTGCTGCTGGAGTTTCCTAATGTGGCTGTTGAGACTTGTTGTCGTGGTTGCTGATGTGATTGCCAATGTGGCTGCTGGTGTGGCTTATGGTTGTGGCTGCTGCTGAAGCTTCCTAATGTGGCTGCCGAGGCTTTCAGATATGCCTGTTGCCATGTTTGCCCATGTGAGAGCCAATTTAGCTGTTGTTGTGGCTTCCTAATGTGGCTGCTATGGCTGTTGCTGTGGCTGCTGCTATGGCTGCTGCTATGGCTGCTGCTGTGGCTGCTGCTATGGCTACTGCTGTGGCACCTGCTGTGGCTGCTCCGGTGTATGCTGCTGGTCATGGCCTTTGATGTTGTTGTCGCTGAGATAGTTTTGATGCATGACGCCTGTGTTCTATACAACCTCACTTTCCCTCTGTACACCCAAAAAATATGATTTTTTAATTAGCCCTTCCATTATAATCAGCTGAATATCCTAATAGCTCCAGCATATTCACCAGCTAAATGCTAACCGTCATCAGCATACTCACCCGCTGAATGTCATCCATTTCGCCATGGGTATTGAGCCAAGTTGACATTCAGCGCGCCGCTCGTGGCGCTGCCTCGCTTATCTGTACCGTTGAACTTGACTGCGATTCGTTCCATGTTACAGAGCACGAACAATTGAACACGGCTGTCACTGACGACAGCAGCCAAACCAGTTCTGCTTTCTTGAACAAACTTCCAGCCTAATCTACTGGCAGGTTATTACTCACATATTCAGCTTGGCTTGCTCATGTCTTAGAACCACTCCACTCGCTTGTTTTTAGGCGTCTAATACTGACATAACTTTAATTAAACGTTGTTTTAACGTTGTTCGTTAATGACGTGTACAATGTACATATAGTTCAGCTGACTAGATTACCGTTAATGTCAGTTGTCAAACAGTGCGTCTTGATCGAATTGAGAGTTGAGATTGCTTTGTAGATAGAGCATCGTTTTCATACGTGAACAGTTAAGAATTTATGTGTAATATGTTTGTTTCCCAAATGAAAATCTGTTTGTTGGGCACATTTTACAAAAAAACTGTGGAAACTAAAATTTGTGTATTTTTCTTGCTACAGCTATGGAAATTTCGTCTGTCTGGGAAGGTTCACGATCATGCAATGTTGAAATAATTATTGATCAGCAGTTGAAATATTACTTGGCAAGTCTTGTACAAAGAAAAAAAACGTTGCTGTACTTGATATAGCTGAATATTGTACACCACGTTTCCATTAGGGAAACAATTATTTAAATTACCTATTTGAAATTCAAGGAAAATTCCCTTGCAAGCCGAGGACAGACGAGCATTCAGTAGCGAGCAGACAATGAGCCCGCTCAATCTAAGATATATCTTCGAAAATCTATTAACCTATCGAAAAATGTCCGAGTACCACAATTTAGGCACGAATTTAATTGCATCAGATCTGGGATGCTGTGTCTGTCCGTTCTTCCAATCTCAATTTCATCGCCATCGTTCGATTTGATGAACGCAAATTTATCGATATGGCCAACGCGGATGTTCCAAGCAAGCGATCGGTTTCCACCCTGCGGAACCCTGAAGAATAAACCTATACTACTTTGCCCTGCTGTCTGCTGATGACAAATGCAATGCTTCATGTTCGGACAAGAGGCTGCTCGGGGAGGGGTGATGGAACTGGGAGGTTACATTGAACTTGTTGTACCCACGCGACTACAAGGAGTTTAAAACTTGTTGAGATAAGCCACATTCTAGGCTGCCGAAGAATCAAGCCGACGGAGTTACACGTATTTTACGATAGGCGATAATGCCCGGATCTTCGGGGATTGGACCTATAGGAGGTCACCGTTCGCAGTAGAAACGTAGCATATCAAGTGACACTAATTTTGTAGTGAATACGCTTCTATCGGAAAATTAATGCGGGGCCCGTCTGTATAGAAAATATATTTGTCACAAAACCGTCATCGTTTCTGACATTAGTGAACTTCTGGTGAGGGACTAACGCTTTGCCTAATTGTCCTCGTGTCGTTTGAGCCCGTGGCATCAGATTGTCTTCGCCACATACTGGACCAGCCGGAGCAAAAAGTTTGTTGGTATTGGGAACGGGCAGGATGCAATGGAAGAATATTCCTTCAAGTTTGTGTTTCTAGTTTATCTATTAGACAGCTTGAATCTATGAGACGGACAAGACCTAGCGAAGAAAATTTCAAGAAACCACAGGGGCTTCGTTTTCGACGTGCCACGGTTGAATGAAGAAAGATTTTCTCATCAAACTTCGGATTTTATGAAGAATGGATTTCACTTATCCCGCATATATACAGTACGCCCAAGTGACAAAGCTAGTCAACCATTCCCGTGCTTGGGTTTGCCACCTTTCCTCCGATTAAAGCTGAACATACCAAAGATCGATGGTGTACCCACAATCTAGGGAAGACAGTCAACGCACCATTGCAGTTATCCCCTACCACGGCAGCCATTCCCACGTACCATTCATTTCCTCTGCCGGTCGAGTATGAGTACCTAAACTGGAAGGAGAGATATATTTGAGTGGACAAAAAAAACAGTCTATGTAGTTCCAATCGTATGAAATGAACTAAAAGTTCATTTCGTTTCCGTTCAGAAGCTTTAGAAAGCAAGTTTTGGCCGACACTTGGGATGAATGGACAACAACATCGACTTCACTCAGTAGCGCGTATGCTCATTAACATCGTAGGCTATGTTGTGGAGGCACAATTAAGTTAGCTTCCTTCACAGGTAACGCATCCTCTACGATGCTCCTCTTTTGGGAAAAATTCCAAACCCGTGAGCCTCTTGAACAACGACGAACCTCTTCTGAACGCTTTGGCTCGCGCCCGCCAAATGTTAATGTAAGTTTCCTGAATTAAATAAACATCAAATCAAAGTAAATTCACTTTGCGAAGATAAACTTCAATAAGTGCCATTTAAACAGTACATTACTCCAGTAGCTTCTGGACACTTAATTCGGTTGACGCAGCATCTTTTAAATTTAATTCCTCTTACTTTAATTGCGAAAGTGTTAAGCCTTTATCTATGGTGGCCTATAATCCCGGAACTGTATAGAAACTTTTCAATTATTGAAGTATCGCGGGCTTCAGATGACATAAGTGTGGGCGCAATTGTTATCTGTGTATTATTTTTACTCGCGCTCTCGCTATTATATGTCTCGCCTCTGTGAGCACTGTACTTACTGAGGATGTGCACACAAGGTGAGCAGCTTACTTGAACTTTATGTGTAATTTCCTTATCTAAATATTTGACCAATGGTTGACCTTAACGCGTTAGTAATTCAGTTCATTTCTCGTACAGTATATCTGCTTCTGGTCGGCTTCCGTCCAGCGTGCCCGCCTGGGCCTTTAAATCGTTCTATTTGTCAATTGACCTACGTTATAAACTGGGACCTTCCGAGCTGAAGAACTCCATATAAAGATTAAATATAATTAAATTACTTGAATCATCCTCGATGTGTTTTGATAGATAGAAAGATCAGCACTTGTCCTATTCTAGACGAGGTTTACCTCCAGCGTTGGGAATAATTCTCAACATCTCGTCATCAGTGGACGAGAGACTTTATCGAGCCCACATAAAGATATAATGTTTCTTTACAGTCGATTTAGGACTATATTTAAAAGACTATGTATATATTTATATATAGGGCGTATAGGATTTAGATTTCCAAGGGCAGCACGTGTGTTGTACTCGTTAAATAATCAATTTTGCTGAACGTTAATTAAACTTTCGTCCGTTAATTTGAACAATTATCTTTTTGTTTTATATATTTTCTTTTTCAGTTGATAATAAATTTATATAGCAGTTTAATATTATTGTCCACATCATGAATCAGGGGGAACTGAAATGCATGTAATAGAAGTTTGCTATTTATTCACGCATGTTGTTATAATAAAAACATACGGATGAAATTTTCCTTTACCGTTCTACATTAAAACGATTTATAAGAAATTAGAACAATTAGATTGATGTATTTTATGTTCTGATGAAAAATTATTTTTTATCAAGAAAAAAATTAGATAAACCTTCCATGGATTCTATTGTATCCTGGAAAACAAATACAGAAGAAATAATGTCGTCATATTATCAATTAATGAATCCTGATATATGCATTGTTGCATGATTCAAGAGAGAAATTGCATGATTGAGAGAAAGCCTGTGCAGTTATAATTAATTCGATGCAGCGAGCTTCTAGCGAAACGCATGTACCCTTCGAACATCGATAAATTCGAATCCATTTTATGATTTTAAACTTCGGCGCTTATATAAATCGTTACCTTGATTGAATAATGAGAATTAAATCATCTTAATCACTAAATTCTCTCATCTCATTTAAAATGCTCAGTATTTAAGACAATGGTTTTATAAAAAAAAACAAGTTATAATTTTTTTATCGCAGTTTTGGTGTAAGATATTTGTTCATTTTTCAGGATAAATGGTCAAAGAAAAATTTTGTAGATTATAACGGATTTTGCTGTAATCTTCTATGTAAGTCGATTGTTTATATACGAAAACACAATCAATACTATACGTAAAAATGCACGTATTTAAAGGATAACAGGATCGACACCCTGCGGGAGTCGATAGCAGAATTCTACTTTATATCAACCTAGAATACAATAACCAACAACCTGCATTTCGGTGTAAATTTCTTTAACCGAGAAATAAACATAGATATATGTACATTGCAGAATATGAGATGTTCATTAATTGCTAAGTTCTGCCAATAAAAATATTCTTTTGACTTGATTAAATTCAATCTATGTTGACTGCCCCGCCAGTCACGAGGCATCAGTCGCAGGTCGAAGCTCTAACTTGATAGGTTGGAAAAGTCGCTCCTGAGGGGACGTGTTTTCAACGTGATGCTTTTTGGTCACTGGAGAACAAGTGGGGGACCGAGAATGAGGTTTTGTGGCAGTCTTATTAAATGGAGGCGTCCCTGGTGGTGCAGAGTCTTCTAGTTCTTTCTTGGAAGCGAAGTGACCAGGCGGAGGAGTTAGAGGTGACGCAGGCCTTTTGCTTTGTTTAGGTGAAATTAGAGATTCAATGGATAAAGTAGAAGGGAAAGTTCTGGGATAGGTTAGACTTGCAGAAGTGTTAATAGCCGAGAACGTTGGATAAGGAGACCAGTTATTTAAAGGCGGGCCGAACGCCAACGATAATCTGGGAGGAAGGCCTGATGTAAAGGGTGAGAATATTGTCGAGGGGACTGTCAGCTTCAAGGCACTCTGGTCCGACTCAGATGTTATAGGAAATAGTCTGTCCGGAGGCAAAGGTGCTCGCGGAGCAGGAAAGAATAACTCGTGTGGTGAGGCTTTATCCTCCCAAGAGACCCCAGGAAATTGATTAATACTCCCGAATGGACCGGTGAACGCCCTCGAGTTGCATGCATCGCCGGATGGACTTTCCGTAGATAAAAATTGACCAGAGTGAGGCAGCGTCACTGGGTAGTTCATTCTTCGCTCAAATTCATTTACTTTTGAGTCACTGGTAATGCTGTGGCCGTGAGCTGATTCTATGGTACTGTCATTTTTATCGTCTGTACTTTGAGAGAGTTTTGAAATGGGCGATCTCTGACCAAGGCTCGTCTCCTCGTCAGACGCATCCTCTTCAAAGGGTGTCGGGGACCCAGGGTTGATGAGGTCTTCGTCATCATCGTCGAGGCCTGGCGACCGAGGCTCTGTGTCGAGCTGTGAGGTCGAGGACGACCCTCCTTGTTGGTGCAGCCTGTAAAACAAATACAAAACACGAGTTATTTTTCTGCTCCTGAAGTGCGGAAAAGTCTTGGCTTTCATTTTTAGTTGTAACGAGTGGGTAAGCTTTAACGAAATCAGTCGTATGCCCCCTGTACTGTGGTTGGCCTCAACGAAAGTGCATTACAAGTATAGATGACAATATTTTGCAGTTTAAACATCCATTTAAATTTTTGTTGATTTGGTGCGAGTTTATCTAAGTTGAATGTTGCAAAATAAAGTCAATGTTCTGAAATAAATGACATTGTTTTCCAAATTCAAAAAACAAATGCTGAAAGCGTTGGCTTTTTTAGCTGTTTGTGCATCACGTGAAAAAAAGGTAAAGAAATCACGTCAGTACATGTTGCGAGTTAGTTTCGTTCGAATTATTGTACAAATACAAATATAGGGTAAATATTGATTATGCTGACCACGATTATTAACGAAAACATAGCAGAGACTCTAAGTATACAGGGTTAAACAATAATACGGCTAACACAATGAACACTCAATGAACACTACCGCTATAACGATACAGGAAAATATTATTGAATTCTCAAAAAAATTTTGCTGAAAAATCTAAAAAATAAAAAAAAACAATCGTAATGTAGTAAATCCTGGCATCGAAGTAATGTTGATATTTGGATTTTTCTGCAGTATAATCCTTCTAACTGGAAATGAAGGTCTATACAAAAGACTCTCAAAAGAGCATAAATGAGAGCCCATGTCTCATTGCCGCAATTATGTGAAGCAATTCCTAATTACCGTTGCCGCGTGGTTTTCCACGGCCTAAGCACTGCATATATACGGACATAATTTGTAGCCACGGCGGCGCTTGTCGTGTGAAAGCCATACATAAGCTGTGCTTAAACCACTTAATATTTATAATAGCGTCGTTCATATGGTGGTGCATAGAACACAACACCGCTAGCCAGTATTGTTTTCACTAGAAATATCCACTTCTCTTCTGTTCACAGCTTGCTTTGTTACAGAAATGTACTGTATCAGCCATGAAGAATCATCACGATTATCACGTGTCAGCTTTGTCTGTTTCAATGTTTCTTTCGACATGACGCGCGTAAATGAGTTGATATCTGAAGGTGGTGTGTTCCTTTATCAACTTCTTTTCACCATAAACTGTTAATCTAGATTTTTATTTTTATTTTTACTAGTAATTTAATTTCCTAGATTTCCTGTCTCATTTTCAAATTTAATTTTTTTTATTTAAAGCTCCCTTAAATTACATGACAAAATCATCTTGAAGCTCAGCGTAAAGTCATGCCTGATGCGCTGCAGCGATATTGATCACGCAAGATAAGAAAGAGAGTATTTTATGATGTGTACAAGGGGAGGGGTAAGACGGAGGGGAGGGGTAAGAAGGAGGGGAGGGGTAAGAAGGAGGGGAGGCAGGTTTGAGGAAGGGTTAGGGGAGCCCTGCGGCTCCCCAGCCATCAGCGCTTGAGCAAATAACCAGAAAATGACTCAACGGAACATTGTTGCGACAAATAGGATTACGCGCGAGGGTTTTGGCTGCTGCGGTCGCGGCGCTCTTCAGCTGAGCGCTCGAGCTCTCGAGTTCTCTATAGCGCTCATCCGCGCGCGGTCAAAATTAGAGCGCCAGACTCTTTATCCAATATATGCTTAATTTTAGCAAGGGATGGGACTGGTTCAGCACACGCTTAGTATTAGACTGGCATGAAGGTTTATATTGAAACTATTATAAGTAAATTATACGAAAAGACTTATTTAGCTCACGTATATTGCTTGAAAATAGGCTTTCAAAAGCCTGACGGGAAACTTTACGTATTAATTTGTATAATTAATTACTTAATGAGTCTCTAAGTAGTATCGTAATCGTTGTTCCTGTTAAATACTATAATATATGAACACATCTTTCAAAAGCTACGACAGTGCGTCAATGATATCAAAAAAAGGAACACATTATTCACAAACTCCGAATAAATCTGCATGGGTCTACTGAAACTTTAACTCATCTTTATAACGCTGTTCAGACTCACAGTTGCGGCATAATTTATACAAGACCAGAGACAAGTTTTTCCCGGACAACATCCGTATGCATACATAAATTACTGTTGAAACATTCGGATATTTTCGGATGAACCAGCGATTGAATATTAGGACGGTAAGAAGTCTTGCCTGACTGCAAATAATATGTGTGACACGAACAATATTGACCGTTCACATGCTTATTTCTCATATACCTGAATAAATGGAAATGAAGACAACTTTTCTTTCTGTAAAATTCAGAGAAGGTTTTTAAATTTTAATTATATCATGGGGAATATATACGCGCACTGCGACACTCTACACACTAAGTACGACACTGACATATGACACTGTACACACGAATGCTTGTGTACAGATGAACTTTAATCAATATAGTAAGTACATGTATCTGTGTTACTAGGGCATGTATAAACGTACGTAGATCATAGCCAGTGAATGCCCATTTCATATATACACCATTTGCAAAGGCTCGCAAGTTACGAAATGTGAATTTGATACTTACTGCTTTCATTCTACGTTTTCATTCATTCGTAGACCACAACTGAATGAGTCTTTGCCACCTCACGCAGAAAAGTACGCAAAAATCCAAGTATGTGAATGCAATTCGATGTATTTTAATATCAAAAGATACGTAGGCTAGAGCACGCGAATGTAACTGAATGCCGTCTATTATTCTTGATCAGCCCGCAGCTCGGGACCATTAGTCGTGCAGTAAGCTCCCTACAAGGCGGCTCCCCCTTAAGACTTGTCTTTTATTCAGTAACAGCGCCGCGACTTGTCTCTATCTTCGGAAAAAATGGTGTTTTCGTGCGGGATGTTGAAGGCGTTTTATCGACTGCTTTCTTTAAAGATGCGCAGCTCTTCTACGACGAGACGAACAGGGCCAAGACGCTTGCGCTGTCTTCTTATAATATGGTAGGCGCGGTGTGGCTCAACTTTTTAGGTGGCCTTTCGGTGGCTTATAGGTGGCCAGTAATGGTGCGACTATGGAGCACCACTAAAAATAATATAATATGCAATTTGGAGTATAGAGAGCGTGTGTTAGCTAGTAAATTAAGACGGTAATATGAAATGAGAAAGCCCATTATTTAGTTGGAAAATATAAAAATATCGGATTCAATTACTTTGGTATAGAAAAGGCTCAAGAAGTTTAACTCTGCATAAAAAATTCGTTTTGTGAATGTTGCTTTGCGTATCGAGGTTGGAAATTAAATATCTTTCACAAATAATTTTTTGAAAGAACGAATTTAATACATGAACGACATAACTGTTCATTAATACTAACGAGAATTCAATAAAGCTAATTGAACAATAATAATAATATTATTATCCCATTATAAGATTTACGAAGCACAGGAGCGGCAAAATATAGTAAATGGGCTTTATCAAGATCAGATCCGTAGAAAGAAAGAAGCAATTAGAATGAGGTCCTTTACAAACGCTGAACTTACACCTATCGCAAACATTTTGTAGCAGAACAATAATGCAGTAAAAATTATTTTATAAAACAGAAAATACTACAGTATAACAAAATCTTAACCAAACCTATGCAGGTGCCAACATTAATTCGTTAAACAGAACTTAGCATTAAGTAAGCCCAGAGCGAAGTAGCATATAACGAAGCACGCTGCTATACGGGACTATCATGTGTTCTGTATATACTGGACTATGCTGGACTCAACACGATGGTTCATTTTCTTGTTCTTCCTCGCTACTAAAAAATCCTGAATATTCATGCAAAATATTCCAAAATAACAGGAATATTCTAATTAATACATTGCCTAAATATTAGTCCTTCTCGATCAAATGTATCCCAGGAACTACTCGCTATACGTCGTAGTGCAATAAATTATGACGTTATTTCAGAGGCTTTTCCGCTTTGCGTTATTAATTAAATTTGGATCCTAAAAATCCGGGACAGGCCTATGCCATGGGGAGTATTTTTAAATTGAGTATTTTTAAATTGAGCAAAATAAATTTTCATAGTTAAAAATATCTTGACGGGCCTTTTAATAACAACCTGTGAACATTTTTGCTGGCAACGTGAACATGCATTGAATTGAGTAAATCAAGGAACTGGAAAATTCCTTTGAACAAAATTTTGTGAACTGCAAGTTTGTCAACAAGAAATCACGTCCGCTGTCACAAAAGTGTCATGAGAGACAGTCATGTTCATCACCCGCGGGATGGCAACAAGCGTTCCCAAGCATCATTAATCCCGACCCATTAACCCCATAAGGCACAGAGGGGACGCTCTGTTAACCCCTCATGCAGAGATTGTCAGCCCAACACAGCTTTGATCTGAGCTCCACCGCCGAACCAGAAGTCGAATGGGATGAGTAACAAACGTGGAGAAGACATATGGGGATGGTACCAGAAGTGGAGGGAACCGATGGGAGAAGTGGCAGACGTGGAGGGAGCTGATGGGAAGAGAACCAGAAGTGGAAAGAACCGATGGAAAGAGAACCAGAAGTGGATAGAGCTGATGGGAAGAGAACCAGAAGCAGAGAACCGATGAAAAGAGAACCAGAAGTGGAGGGAACCGATGGAAAGAGAACCAGAAGTGGAGGGAGCTGATGGGAAAAGAAACAAGAAGTGGAGAAAACCGATGGGAAGAGAACCAGAAGTTGGGTTTACTCCATAGATGTAAATAAGGGTTGCAGGTGCCATTTCTCGGAAATTGACTCAAAGGCTAAACTAGATGGACGGACCTATTCGACTAGTATATAACCATTCGGTAAGCGGTGAATAATGTGATATGAGTAGATAATTTAAAATTAAATAATAAATAGTGACAGATAATATATTGCCAAGAGCAGATGTTATGAAAAATACTGTTGGAACTAGGGAACTACTTCTACCATTTCTATTATTTTTTGCAAATATATATAATTGAATATATTTCCTAATATATCCAACGCAAGTAAGACCTCTACCTTAGCGTAAAACATGAATGCACGAACAGTGTAAACATGAACTTGTATTTCTTTACTCCTTGAAGCCAACATAACCTTTAAAGATACTTTAGAACGCCTTATCAAAGTCATAATAAAATTGGGAGTGTCATTATGCTGTACTTAGGACTTATCGCGTCCCATTTGCTTTGAACGAGACCTCATTTACGCTTGGGTCATTCCTTATGTATGTGCAGAGCCTGACGACCTGTCAAGGCATTATAAAACAGTGTCGCATCGTGAGGCTGGAGCGACACATGCATTTGCTTTATCGTTACCATGTGATTAGTTGCCGAAACTTGGGTTGTTATCTTATTTTGCGTGCTGCTCCTTTGTCGAATTTATGGATTGTATGACGGCATTCATTCGTACAGAATAATTAACGACGTAATGACAGTAATTCAATACATTCTCCATGCATTTAGGTTGCTTTTATAGCGAATAAGTTTAAAATATGAAATTAAATTTAATATAGAATTATAAAGCCTCTTATCGTTCGCTTGCGATCTTGCTGCGCCGAACCTACAAAGCCGCCACCAGAACGGGCGGCCGCTGGAACTTTTTAAATGAATTGTTTTGAATGCTTCTCAACTGACAGCAATATTGTTAAACTATTGTATGTATTATACTCTGATTGCGGCAAGTCAATAACACATTTGGTCACGCAGGGAAATTTGTTAGTCACATCTATTCACTTGGGTCAACCGCGATCTCAAACATTTACACTTTTAGGTGAACGTCCGGGCCCAGTTTTGTTCTGTGACACACTGGAACCTAGTGGATGGCATATCTACTAATACACTTTTTTGTTGTGTTTGGTAAAATGAAAATTGATCGCATAAACGAGATTCTATAAGTCATCCAAGCCATTTTTTGTAACAGATTTTTTGTCTCTATGTCAAAATCTGCTTAAATAATTTTTAATCAAGATAATTAAGGATGGATGAAGAGCTATTACTGCACGCTCGAGCTTCATGACAGCTGCTTAGATTACCAGCAATATTTATGAACCAAAAAGTCTAAAACAATCAATGAGCTTCATATAAACCTGCTAAAACCAGTACCCACTCTATGACAATTGTACAGATGCCCGGCGGTTATACAGGCAGAGTTTTAATGTGTAAGTTGCTGTGCATGGTTCGACCTGAATATCTTCCGAGTGTTGGTTCAGCTATTGACGGGGCACACTTGAAGTGAAGAACTACATCGCGTCTTGAGTTACTCCATGTGCTCCAGCTCCTGCATGGAGGCGTTCTGTGCTCCAGCTCTTGGAGGCGTTCTGTGCTCCAGCTCTTTGGAGCGTTCAGGGCATATGGTTTGCAAAATAGCCTATAATTCGTAAGATTACATCTAATGGGATTTATTGATATATAGTTCATAAGATGACATTCAAAGGCATTTACCTCATCATGTTACATTCTAGGGCATTTAATACGTCACACTGCATGCAACAACATTAAATTCGTTATTAGATTACATTTCAATATGAGCTGTGAGTGCAATTTCAATTGAGACGATCGACCTCGTGCAATGACATAAGTAGTAATTTCTCCCTAAATTTCTATGAGTGCAATTAGAAATGAAGTTTTAAGTGCACAAATGGAGCTCGATCAGAGCGGCGATCTAAAAAGCGAGATCCCAGGAATGATCTAAAAAACTGATCACTGCTGAGCTGTCCCGAGGTCCGATCTCTGAAAGGTAATGTGAGATCTTGATGCGCTACCTGTTGATGATCGTCCGTCTTCAAAGGATCGCAGATCTTATCAGGCAGAGCTCGGCTATATGGATGCTACATTGAAGCTCTACACGGCGTCCACAAAAGATCAGTTGAGCAAATTCTAGGATGTTTCTGAAGCGCGTAACACAATCTGTGGCCGGCGCGGCTATCATGTGTCGCCGGCAGTTCGTCTAGAGGATCAGAGCTTCTGGACGCATTGCTTGTTTTTAATGTGATAGCTTCATTGGGGGCTAGCGTGACGGCCAACGTGTGTGACGACAATGTGATAGCTTCATTGGGGACTGTCGTGACGGCCAACTTGTGTGACGACAATGTGATAGCTTCATTGGGGGCTAACGTGACGGCCAACGTGTGTGACGCCAATGTGACAGCTTCATTGGGGGCTGACGTGACGGCCAACGTCTGTGACGCCAATGTGATAGCTTCATTGGGGGCTAGCGTGACGGCCAAATGTGCGATGACAATGTGATAGCTTCATTGGGGGCTAACGTGACGGCCAACGTGTGTAAGGGCTATACGGCCGAGCAATAGTTCATGCACTGCTGGTATACGGTCACACACGGTCGTATTCAAATGATCAGAAGCGATCGAGATTTTCAGAGATATGAATGGATTCCGGGGTAGTCTATGAGGAACACGGGTAGTGTATAGTTAAGGTTACAGTCCTAGTTGGGAACCTTAAAAAACACTAAAATTATCCTTCTTATATACTGTGAACGAAAGTAGAGAAGGAAAGCTCCAGAGAAAAAAGCATGTTTGCGTTCACGCCTGACTTGTCACTCAGTATATACAACTCATAGTCGCCCTGCCTGACATCAACCACCCCCCACGGTGCGACCATCACCAAACCTGCCATAATTTTCAGTAGGGATTTGGCCGCCATGCAACATTAGACAATAAAAAACTCTTATACCCCTTCATTAGCGCCGCATCGTTCACTCATGGCTTGATATCATAGTCAATATTTCAACATTACAATCTACATTATTAATGATTTATGCACACACTTACTGAATATTATTAGAGGTGATTATCCATTGAATAAATATCTGTACCTTATTTACAATCTTGCATTAGTTATATTTGTTTAATATCATGGTAATGCTGCTGTAATCACATACACGCAAGCTTCGTTTGTTCATGTGTTCATGTCTAATAGTATGTTAATTATTTCTTTGGAAGAGAATAATTGAACCTCGTTCATAATAAAGGCTGAATACATATCAGTCTCGTGATCATATTAATTATTGATACTATTTTATAACGAACCCTTCTATATCATGCGTATATTAAATCTTCTTTGAATATTCAATAAACCATGAAAAATTAACTGGCTAATTTTTTATCGGAAGATTTTATTGATCTTAACATATCATGTACTTATTATATTGCACCCTGATCGAGATTTCTCTTATGAACCTTGATGTGGGATCAACCTCCCTACTTTGTTACCACAGGTTCTTAAATTTTTTCAAGCGCTTTTGTCTCAGACACAAATTATCGCATTAGACGCAATCAAACAAATAATTTTGAATTTATTGTTTTTAAATTACTTGTCGCGAATATCCAAATTAACAGAAACGCTTTTAATGGACAGTCGGCGACAATTTTTGTTGGTTTATTATTCGGCATCGTCGAAAAATTGATTAAATTACAAGTTATTCTTAACTGAGAAAATCTTGGTGCAAATTAGCAAATTATTGTATATGAATAGGCAAGTTATCCCCTACTGCGCGAGAGGCATATTATTTAGTACAAAATTTGTTGAGGTTTTTCAGGACGGGAACTACTTGCGTCGGGTTTCGTGTTGCACCGCATTCCAGGCATACTTCTTAATACATTATCAAGTTACAAGAGTGGAACTCATTCTCTCGTAAATTAAGAATATCCTTTGTACAATAAACGAGCTCCAAGTTGCGAGGATTCCAAGATCTGCTTCCCACCTGGAGGCCTGGAACTGAGACTGGACTCCCAGACTGTGTTTAGAAGAGCAGTGAAAAGTGAAATTGCCAGTGAATCGCAATCTTTGGAGGCCATATGCCACAATCTGCCTGAGGACAAAGGCCTCACAATGCACGAAGCGTCATAGTTATCTTTAAGACTCGACTGCCGCGGCCGCAGCGTACAAAGGAACTGGAGTGCGTTAAGGTATGTGGATGGAAACATCAAGCGTGTGTGGCGTTATCAGCTATGACAGGCTTCCAGAGCTCGGTGTAAAGTGAGCCTTAATCTGTGATCGCTTCATTTGGCTGCTGCTTCACAGCCCTGACTGCAAGAGGCCTCAGCTGCTTCATACAATACACAGTACCAAACACAATAGAAAATTCGATACAGTAAATCGTAACAATGCCTTCAATTCCTGAAGTGATCTTCGCTAAATTCCAGGATTACTCGGCATTTCACGAATCAGCGAACATCCATAGAGCTGCTCTGCCACACGGCTCCTCCATCATGAAAATTAGCCAATTTAATTTGCTGCTACCCAAATTGGGTCCATTGTAAGTCACGGCAGCGAACTGGTTCAAGATATCGATTGACTTGAGTCTAATGCTATACAGTTAGCGATCAGGCTTCACTTCATGTGAACCAACAATCTCTGTCAACCAGAAAGGATTACAGAGATGCAACTATCAAATCCAGAAGCTGCTTTATAAGCATTAATAGTCTTCAGCTATGTCTATGAAATATGTGCAGTATTTAACCTAACATTTATGCATGTCTATCATTTGAAATCTTTGCCCAAGCTTCACCATATTTATGTAGTAATTTAGTTAGCTTATCAACAACAGTATGATTCCAGTATAACGAGCAATCAACATTGCTTATTATATGCAAATTATTATTATTTTTGAGACTTTAAAAATCCATGCGTTAAAAAACTCTAAAAATATTTCAGAATTTATATGTATTACGCGTTAAAAAGTCAAAACACTGAGTTCAAATTTATGGCATTACAAATTTCTTACCAGCCAAAAAATTTAACACTAAGAAATTTGTTCAATTACAACTTTTTACAAGCATGTGCATCGGAGCACGGCCGCAGACGGCCGGCCATGCCACGGCTCCGATTTCTATTCCTGACAGAGCCTATGGTGGATTTGACATGCAATCGCAGTTTGCCATGTCGCCGTGACTCACCTAATATTAATATTGTTGGTTAAAATTCGTCGTATGTCCTGCTTTTGTCAAAATTCTACTATAAAACCTTGATCGTAATTCGCCAATTGCTTAACTTTGTCATAATTCGCTTAATTATATTGATGGCACATTAAGATTTGTACAGTGACGGGTCCACAACTTTCAACAAATGCACACATAAATAAACCAAGTTAGTGAAACTGTATTAATTATAACCCGCAAAAGCTGTATACCTACACATGGTTTACTTCAACGACTTTTCTATACGTTAGCCTAACAATACTATAACAGCAATACTATAAGAATAACAGTATAACGTTAGCCTAACAATACTATAACAGCCAAAGTATTTTTACATTGGCAGTCAGAAAAAAATATACCCTGGTCATAAGTATACTTTGAATCGAAGTAAACTCTTAATTAAGGTGATCGAACCGAGAGCAAATTTATTCATTTAATTATCAATTACTTGACGATTATTTTGTATTTGCCCATAAATGCAAATCAAATATAAGTGGTGGCATGTATACATCACCTAAGCTATTCAGGTTAATGTAAATAGATATAGATATGGTGATTCATGCAGAGTTGCAGACTATAATAAAACGTAAGTATTAATTTACGTTTTTTTGCATACTCTAATAAAATGAGAGGGAGATTTCTGCTAATTTGCGTACAATAGGTAAACTTGAATGGTGATTAACGCTAACTGTAAAAAATTTGGATGGTGATCAATTTATGCTGATTTAATGATAATTATTCTGTATCCAATTCGAGGATTTATCTAAATCACTGATTTATCCAAAACAATTGGATTTGTTAAAAAAATATTTACCCAGAACAAGGATTTATGCAAACAAATATTTATCCAAAACAAGGATTTACCCAAAACAAGAATTTATCTATAATAAGGATTTATCCAAAAGAAGGATTTATCCAAAACTAAAATTTATCCATGACTAGGATTGATCCAAATCTAGGATTTATCCAAAACTAGGATTTACCTATGACAAGGATTTATCCAAAACAAGAATTTATCCAAATCAAGGATTTTTCAAGCAAAGATTTTATAACAAAGATTTATCCAAATCTAGAAATTATTCAAAACAAGGATTTATCCAAACAAAGATTTTTCCAAATCAGTGACTTATCCAAATCTGTGATATATCCAAAACAAGGATTTGTCCATTACATGTATGTGAAATCGAATCAACATCGAATTCAACGTTGTTTCAACCATTAACGTACTCAATAGCACTCAGTTTAATCGAGATTAAAAAGCAACAAAAATGATAAATTGAAGTGCACCGCTCTGTTAACAGCGGCCGGCATTTGAACACAACCGCGGGTTGGCAGGCCCGGCAGCCCTGCTCTCCCCCGGCCGCTGCGCTGCTCTAACGAAGCCCTTCGCCGCCCCACAAAAACGACTCAGGCAAGCCAATTTACAATTGAAATGACGCGCGACTATTGGAATTACTGAGCACGTTAATGTGTACACATGAGTACACAGCTGTACACGACACTTCATACGTGTCATACTTGAACACAAGAGCTAATAGCCACGTTCTGTACAAGGCAGTTCATACATGCCACATGGAAAAACATTAATATAAACAAAAAACATCATTATTCGGAAAAAGTGGCTTCTAATCATCCGAAGGCAGTTGCGAAGTATAAGCGCGTCAACACACAGCGTATTAATGGAGATATAAGGGCGTAGATCATACGTCAGCACGCAGCGTATTAATGGAGATATAAGGGCGTAGATCATACGTCAGCACGCAGCGTATTAATGGAGATATAAGGGCGTAGGAAGTGGTGCGTAAGGCTGGCAGGGACGGTATACGCAGGAGATGGCGGCGGCAGTGACGCGGCTTACGCAGCATTAGGCTCAAGTTACGCCAGACTTCGGCTGTACGTGCGAGCTGTTACAGCTGTAACAACTCGCTGTTACGCGGACGAGTTGTTGCTACTGTGTAACAGCTTGCTGTACGGACAAACTGTTGCTACTGTGTAACAGCTGTACTAGACTCACAAACTGTTGCTGTTGTGTAACAGCTGTACTGTACTCACAAGCTGTTGCTGTTGTGTATCAGCTGTACTGTACGGACTGTACGGTATATAGCGTTGTTTCAGTGTACGAGCTCTGTACAATGTAAGCTGTTACTGCAGCTCTATAGCACAGCTCCGTGTCTTAACGAGCATTGCAGCTGTGCAACAGCTCGCTGTGTACGCTGACGAAGCTTAATTTAATGGCAAAATTGAAATTTCCACAGGATTTAAATTTTGTACAAGATTTGCAGCGGCAAATACCGCAGGTCGAAACGATATAAAGTATACTCTGTATACTATTATAACTGTCATGGATATGCCCATACTTCTAACGCCGGTTTTGTGGAAGGTATAATGTGCGATAAATATAGACTCCGATATAGTATTTAGGGCGACATATAGCACAAAATTACGGGGCATATAAATAAGGTAGTGAGAGCTGCGTAATTATTCCCATGCAGACAAAGGAGCTTTGCAGGAGCGCAGGATCATACCCTCTTGTTGTGAGGCAGCCATTGAACTCAATACTAGCATTAATGTGCCCTCTGAAAGCCTGCCCTGGCTGCCCTATAATGCCCACTTCAGGGAACCCAGATGTTTTGGCAGCGCGATCTCGACGCGCTTATTAATCTTAGACATACACTAGACCGCGGAGCAGTGTTAGGGCCGGTTTAAAGCCGGCTAACCGGCGGCCATGTTAGTGCATCAGATAACGAACAGCTGGGGCTTTTAATTGGGTATTAAATTGGATTTGTACTGACGTATTTATGTACACGATTAAATTTTATTCATACTGACGTATCAAGGTACATAATAGTTGTTATATGTAAGCAGTTGCTATATGAAAATGATGGTAGTTTTCATTTCCAATTTTGACACATACGCGGTGTCATTAACATTTTTAACCCAAACACACGCAAACGAATTGCAATCAAAATAATTTTACATCATTCAAAAAATAGTGCCTAAACAAGACTATTCCATGGTTTTCTCTATCATTATAAATGCTATACGTTAAAACTTTAAGTAATCAATCATAATCTATAGTTAATTTGCGTCGCAGGCACACGCGCGGACGTGTAGCAATAAATAAATAGTTCGCAATCTTCGTGAGTTGCTCATAAGCTAGTATATCAATCATTGTAAATGTTAAAAGCCGTGCGTCAATATACATACTAAATGGCATGATGGAGATAAATGTTAAATAACTTATATATATTCAAGATTGAGCACTTAGTAACTTTCATCAATTCATATATATTGAGCACTTAATAAATTATATCCAATCATGTTCTAACTACTGGCATCAATCAACAAAAAAATCATTTTAGGATGACAAAGTTCATATACCCCGAAATTGTACGATACATCAATCGGTCTTGTGTAAGTATTAAGAATATTTTCATGTTATATTCTACAGGCAAATGAGCACGAAAAGAATAATTAGAGAACAAACACGAATTATAAATGAAAAGAATTGAGGAATAAAAATATTCAGTTAGAGTTTAAAGTCCATTGTTTATATCACTGATGGTATCGGTATTATAATCTTTGATGCATTAGAATTAGAATCAATGAATGCAATAGAATCGCTGCATGGTGGCACCATCATGGGTATCAGTATTGCGATTCCTACATACAGTGATGTGGAATGTGAACATTTAATGAATGTGAAAGAGTATGTATAGTGCAATTCCTACATACAGTGATGTGGAATGTGAACAAATAATGAATGTGAAAGAGTATGTATAGTGCAATTCCTACACAAAGTGATGCGGAATGTGAACAAATAATGAATGTGAAAGAGTATGTATAGTGCAATTCCTACACAAAGTGATGCGGAATGTGAACAAATAATGAATGTGAAAGAGTATGTATAGTGCAATTCCTACACAAAGTGATGCGGAATGTGAACAAATAATGAAGGTGAAAGAGTATGTAAAGTGCAATTCAGTAATGTGGAATGTGAAGTATTAATGAATGTGAAAAAGTATACGCAGTGCACGCGATGTTTCGCAGCTGAACGCGGATTGGCAGCCGGCAATATACGAGACCGAGATTATCTCTGAGAATCTGGCCCGACTTACGGCGACCGGGATCAGTTTTGAGCGAGTGTTGAGGTCTCTAAATAGAGAGGGGAGAGAGGGAGTTTATGGAGGGGAGAGAGGGAGTTTTTGGAGGGGAGAGAGGGAGTTTTTGGAGGGGAGAGAGGAGAGGGAAGGAGTGGGGAGAGGGGTGAGTGGGGGGTGAGTGGGCTGCCGTTTAGGATTTGCCCTCATAAGGTTCATATGGAGTGAAAATTAACGTGATTTTGGACCTTAAGGGACATATAACTGGACACATGATCCAGCATGATGGTGGGGAACATGATATGCGCGGAGTATGTTGAGGTGCATGATATGTGTGGAGTATGTTGAGGTGCATGATATGTACGGAGTATGTTGAGGAGAGGCAGCACTATGTAGTCATCACTATCACGTCTGTTCACTATCATACGTCACCAACATCTCTGTTGGCGCTGTTGCGTGATCGTCGCAACGCATCGTAACGGGACCAGCACGGCGCCGGCACCGCTGCTACGCTGGAATTCTTTTCCATTGAAAAGCTACCGCAATTTGGGGGCCAAAATCGATAAAAGAACTTCGGGTTGTGCGGGGTGAATGGGGGGTGTGGGTAAGGGGGGTGCACAGCTCAATTTACCCCCCCCCAAGATGATAGGACTCGTATTTTATTTGGTCGAATTTGAATTATCGTTAAATTGAGACGAGTAAAGCGGAGTAATAGCAAAGATATTCAGACAATAACTATTATTATGCTGATAATTTATCCGAAAAATATTATTTTGGCGTAAACTATTATTCAAGCCAATGATATTGATATAGCAAATACCATTAATTTAGCCAAAATCAATAATTTAGCCAACATGAGTACTGATGACTTTGCCAATATATTTTACCACGCATATGTCATAGAGTTAGTAGAAGATACCTTCAAGGAAATACTGAGTCACTATTAGTGATACCGATTATTTGAGTAAGATGATACTGGTAAATGAACGATCCGTTATTTAGTTGGCAACATATACATTGAGGTTATATATAAAACCATATACTACTATATAATAGGTAGTTATATAGTACAGCTGATCAACCATTAAATATGAGCGTAACTAAGCTATCTATAATAATTTAATCATTGTTAAACATTCTCTAACCGCCCTCCAGCAATTGACACATTTCATGTTTTCACTGCAGTGTCATCATTATTTATAATTGTTGTATATATCCCAAGCAAGTGGCAGAATATTTATTAATTTCTCAAAGATCCCACAGTTCGAACTTCCTCATTCTTCAAGAAATTTGTATCGCATTGTTATGTGAAGATTGTTATTTGTGTTCTAATAAAATTTGTATAAAATTTTCTTCTATATAATTTGTCAAATAAACGCACGAGTTGCGGAAAAAACCGCTTCGTTAACCTTAAAAACGCGCGCCGTCTTCGCAAGGTCCGACGTCTTGCGCATGTTCGTGGTCGCATTAGAATTGCTCTAATAATCAACGTAAGTTGATTATTAGAGCAATTTGTTCTAATAATCAATAATTCTAATAATCATTAATAATCAGTTATTCTAATATTGTTCTGGTTATCATATTTAGATAATGGAAATGATCACTGTTCAAACATTGTCTTCAAGTGACCAGAATTACCGCAGATCGCATCGTGAAGAATTGCTGCGGTTGTTTAGGCTGGGTAACATTTACCTCCACTGGAATTTTGATAATATAAGTGACCTGAAAATTAGTTACGTGAAACTCCAACTGCAGACAAGATTTATGTTTTTGAAATCGCTAAATAAAGGGAAACACAAGCAAACTTTCATTTCGCTTCGACGGGCAACATCGCACGAAATCTCCGCGAGTTTGAATTTTTTGAAGTCTCGTTGAGAGTTGAAAGTTTCTTGATAAATGCTCAATATCGGCACTGTATAAAGTGCAAAGTTTATACTTACGACTGATTTTACCCAAGTATAATTCATGTGAATTAAGGATTATAACATACAGTTAATCAAATTTAAGCTTCAGTTTGTCCTCATACTATAGCGAACATGCAATGAGTGCTACATTGTAAATTAGATTTTGATTTATATATAGAAGATAAAGTAAACTATGCCGCCTTATGGACACTCCACGAATTGCTGCAAATGCACTTATATGATATATATCCCCGTACGTTATAATAGCATGTTCTGAAGTATATAGATTCATACACTGACATCATGCCCTATATATTGGAAATTACATTATGAAACATTGATGGGACTACTACATTTTTTGATAATACTTTGTGCTTTAGAACTCTTCAATGCGTTTTTCCAAAGCTACCATAGATATTTAGAATACACTTTGCAATTGTATAATATATCTCTCATATTGATAATGAACCTCATGTGAATTTCAGTTTTTTTGTTAAATTCACTTATTTAAAACAAATGTAATTTATTAAAAATTTGAGTGCAAATTCCGATGTCAGAAATTATAGGAGCTGTATCTTCGAAATTTAACAATAGTTTTTCTTGCATACTGTTTATTGAAATAGATATTTTTAATTCTTTGAAAGACGTATCACATGGTGAATAATTTCTTTTCATAATGAAAGGATATTTTTTTAGGACCAATTTTATGAGTTTAGGGATAAAAAATGAGAACGTGAGGTGGTAAATCTAATTTTCAAATATTATGCAACTGTATGTAAGATAAGGAACATTTCTGTCCCATATATACATGATCAATTCATAGTCGTGAACGTGTTTCATATATATGCGAACATGTCACATGCACGGTCATGTCAAATGCATGAATAAATCACATACGCAATCAAGTCACATGCTGCGAAATCGTGTCACATGCGCGTTAATTTAACATGTAAAATAACACCACCGATATTTGCATGTCATTTATAGGGACATGGTTGAGGCGGATCTTAAAAAAATAATGATAGCCGGTCCCGTTACAAACTCGTGTCTTTACAAGTCGAAATGTCACAATTAAGTTTAGAATAATTACGAGGAATTATATGTGTTTCCGCAAACAGAAATTAATTAGCAGAATGTTATAATTTCCAAAAATGTAAGAACCATCTTGACTTTCTGCAAAGCAAAACGTACCCGAGGTGCGTCTCGAGTAAGGAAAGAATTAAGATGAATGTTAATATGCGAGTATTGGAAACATATGTTAAATATATCTGATGACATTAAAAATATTTACCACCTCACGTTCTCATTTTTTCCCTAAACTCATAAAATTGGTCCTAAAAATTTATTCTTCATAATTAATATACAATATAATAATATTAATAGATAATATAACAGAAATTAATAAGTAACAAAATATGTGATTATGACAAAATTCAAGTAATAGGAGCCGCTTTGTGGCTCACAACGCGATCGAACATCTATAAAATATGCATATCAAAGAAAAATTTGTCATCCTCATAATTAATACAAATTTTATTAAGTGAATTAAGTAAAAGAATTTGTAAATTTTTCAAAATCATTAACGACAAATGTCATTGCCGCCATTTACTCCAATGTTTACACAGGCATTAACGCAGCGATCATTAAAGTTATATAATTGACCAGCCTCCATGCATGAATGCCCAGTGGCGCCGACATCTTTGGCGCCGTTCTACCTTGTCTTCCACCGCGTGTATCATGACAAGACTGAACACTGCACGGTCCACACGATTGCGTCTCGCAGTCAAGCACAATGCAGTGCCTCAGTTAAATTTATGCACATATAATGGCGGAGTGACGTCATGTTGGGCATGCCTGAGATTTAGAAAATCGACCAAAAGAACTGCTTCCGCAAGTGAGAATCAATTCCGTTTGGTTTAGTGCTAAGAAATAAACTATTACGTTATAACTAAAATTTAATTTGAATATCTCACCTATTCTTGATAGCAGCCGCTCTGTCTCGTTGTCTTCTGTTCTTAAACCAGTTGCCGACTTGTGTTGGGGTGAGGGTCGTGGCCTGGGCGAGCTCTCTCTTCCTGCTGGGGTTGGGGTAAGGGTCCTGTAGGTACGCCTCCCTCAGGAGGGTCCGGGTCCGCTCTTTGAAACAGTGGGATTTCTGTTCACCGTCCCAAATAGTTCGCGGGAACGGGAATTTTTTTCTAACACGATACTTGTCGACAGGACCTAGAGGCCGTCCTCTGAGTCGCTCAGCTTCCTGGTAGTGCGCCTCGAGCCACAGCGCCTGCAGGCGCGGGAAGGAAGCGCGAGAGAATCTGTTGCACTCGACCAGAGCGTAAAGCTCACGAAAATTGCCTAAATGGAAGGCGACGAGCGCTCGTGCCCGCACCACAGCCTCGTGCTTGTTCAAGTCTTTCAAATGCGGATGCGCCACAGGTAAAGACCACAGAAATCTACCAAGTCTTTCTATATCACCACTTTCCTCTAGCGTCTCGCACACCGCGGCGACTTGCGTAGCCGTGAAGGACAGGGACGGCAGATGCGGTGTCATGTTCGAGGTGCTCGTGAGTACAAGGGGCGACGGCGCCAGCAGCGTTGCTGCAGAATAAGCTGAAGACAATCCCGCTAAAAGTCCCGCCATGTTGGGCTGCTCCTGCAGGGCCCGCAGAAGGTCGGGCAAGGAAGCCAGCGTGGCGACGGCTGCGGCAGCACTCACGAGACTCGGACGGCAGAGAGGCGTAGCCTTCCCGAGGTCCCTCCCTTGCCCCTCACGCACGACACCCGGACAACAGAGAGGCGTAGCCGTGGCAGGATCCCTCCTTTGCCCCTCACTCACCCGGACGACCGCCGACAATTGGACGGAACGCAGAGTTTCCATGGCGACTGTGGCTGCTGGCAATGAGTAGGCGGACGCAGCTTTTACGTTGCGCTTCTGTTGATTCGGTAACGGACTCTTCGGACTGTGAGGCCAGTGAGGGCCGCCCCTCCTGCTAATGTAATAAAGGGGCAAGGTATCGACCAGCTTGTGGGGGGCGTTGAGCCACACCTGATGGCTGCGTCTCATATCACTCACTGCAATATCGCCTTTACGGAGTCAAGGCTTAAAGCCTCTCAGGCGGCGTCAATGGAGGATCACCGGATAGTTCTGAGTCTTGTGATCGCCGGCTGGTCTCATCACAGATATCCATAATGATAACTGCTATAATTGCCGCAGCTAACAATCTACTGCGAGGTCGTAATGATGCGCTGACGTGCATTACGTAGTACAGCTTGTGAACACAAGAAGCTTTTAAGTCATTAGGCAAGACACACACGGGCGCTATCAGCTCGCTTCATCACTCGCCCACTCGATCGCTGCCCTACCGCATAAAAAGCATAAAGGATTCCTTCAGAAAATTCTCTTATGTGCACGCCTAGGGACGTTATTTTTGCGTATGGTGAAGAACATATTGGTATTATGAGTTGCGGAAATTCCTTTTATATATGGCGCAAGTTGTATTCTATCAACATATTTAACTTGAGTTTATTGTAAATCACTTAAGAGTTTGATTTTACTTCTCGACTGAACATTAACACCAAATTTTGGATCTTTCACTGTGTCACAAATGTTTGATCATAATAATAATTAACACTGAACCTAAAGTATGACATAATTATAATAATGAAGTCTACAGTACCGTATATGGCATGCATGCATAGTAAACTGCAACTGACTTCCCTCAAAAAATTATTTACGAAACAACACTTCAAACTTCACAAATTTTCTTCAGTTTTCAAAGTTTGAATTTATTTCAATAATGCTTTTTGAAAAGCAATTAAAATATTCGCTTTACTCTATACCATCGATCGTTCCAGGTTCCCATGCATCTGCATGGTTTCTACATAACGGTTATAACATTTATAAAGATACCCAATTAATCCACTTTATATAGACTTGGCATTGTATTACATTGAGTACTTCCCGGAGTGGAAATAATTCTTAATTTTTGTATCGAATGGATATGGCGATTGACGTCAAAAATTAACCTTCATAGGCAATACCGAGAATTCCTAAACTTGCTTCAAATTATCCGCTACTCGTGTGAAATGTAATACGTTTACAATAATTATTAGAGTTGCGATGTTTTTAGAAGCAAATAATAAAAAAGCGTGATTTTTCAATCTCGAAATGTTTAGAATAAATATATCTATAGTAAAAACATTTGCGTGAGGGCAAATATCTTCATTTTGGCGTGCTGCGTTTGGTAAGAATGTATACAAAGTTCAAATAGAACTGTACGAAGTGTACAGTTTCTGTACACTTCTGTACTACTGTAGTTGTAGTGTACAAGTCTACAGAAACTGTACACTTCGTACTGTAGTGTAACACGCACACACGCCATGAAACACATATAAGTCATCACCCTGCACACCCCATGTCTCTATACGCGCGGACTCAATGCACTCTGTATTGAGTCCGCTCACACTCGATCTACACGCCCTTGCGTCAGTCGCCAATATTCGTATCTATCGACAATACTCTTACGTGTCATCCACAGTAGCAACATGAATATCAGCCACGTCGTCTTGTCAGCCACATCAGCCACGCCAGCCACTGCAGATGTTATAGTCAGCCACAGCAGCCACAGCGGTCAGCTGGAGCAGTGGAATACAACCCGCGCTCTACATCCATGCAGCCACTCGAGCTGACCGTATGCGTGGAGACTCCATGTACGGATGCGCGATGGATGGCAGCCGCGCGTAATAGGATTAAAAGGAAATGCTGCGGCATATTTGAGGAGTACTCAGCTAATAGGATTAGCGTAGCAGGGGTCCTGCTCTGTCCCGGCCCTGGCTCGGCTCTAAAACACTCTAACCTGCGCTCAGCGTGAGCCGCGGCACACACATGTGTCTGTGTTGTGTCTGCGCCTTATTAGCCTGCGGTGTGTCTGTGTCATACTCCGATGAGTGTGAGTCATACTCTGGTGGGTGTGGCTTAAAACACGCCAAAAATTCCACCATTGATCAGTTCAGTTCTCAGTAAATTAGTTGTCTATTTTAAATTCAGAACACGATGAGAACAGCAAAAAGTTTTTATAGTTACTCCTTCTAAAGCAAGGGATCTGATCAATAGATATGGTGGACAGTGAAGTATCAATCAGACATGTTCCCTCAACTGCAATCAGACATGCTCCCTCAACTGCAATCAGACATGTTCCCTCAACTGCAATCAGACATGTTCCCTCAACTGCGATCAGACATGTTCCCTCAACTGCAATCAGACATGTTCCCTCAACTGCAATCAGACATGTTCCCTCAACTGCAATCAGACATGTTCCCTCAACTGCAATCAGACATGTTCCCTCAACAGCAATCAGACATGTTCACTCAACTGTGATCAGACATGTTCCCTCAACTGCAATCAGACATGTTCCCTCAACAGCAATCAGACATGTTCACTCAACTGCGATCAGACATGTTCCCTCAACCAAAATCAGACATGTACCCAGGCTACATTTCTGTAGCATTAAATTTCCTATAAAGCCTATACATAAATAAATATGCATAGTTTGTACATATAACATGTATGGTCGAAACAGATCATGAACTCAGCCATACATATAATTAATTAAGTCAGGCTAACATAAATCTGTTCATGGGCTGCACGTGACCGACTTGATCAATAATTCATGTCTGACATGAATAAAGAGACATTGGCTCATTCTTTCTGGGATAATAGAATCTGAACCCAATCAAGTGAATCTTTGTAACACAATTTTTCTGAGTGAATTTGCTAGCAAAACTATGCATGGAGGTGCCATATGCTGGCCTAGCTACGATTGGAATAAATGTTAATAGCAATTTTAGAACACTCTTCCAAAATATGAAAAATTCCTACGGAAGAAAATTTTTTATTAATTCGAATGTGAATTTTTTTTATCGTTATAAGCGTGAGGAGTTTTTCTATAATCCAGTTCTCAGATGTATGTATTCGAGTGTTCAGACGAAGATATTTTTCTATACGTATGATATAAATACGGTATCATGAAATACCGCTTACAATTTTTTGGTCGTATATTCACGGGATGTTTTATTAGTAACTTAATAGATCGTGGAAATTAAATAACAATATAACAATTCAGTCACTGTTGGCCTTTGAATTAAGTGAATTAAGTGTAGGACACCAGCGCAGTGACACTCCATTTGAGGCTGTGCAAACAGACGCTTATAGATTCTAGTAAGTCGCTAACTCACGAGCTAATCACTATATTTATTTTTAAATCTGAAACAGCTGATCATCAGTTATCTCAATTGCAGACCCATACTATCTGAACCTTTTTTGCAATATATGAACCGGATAAGATAAGAACCATTCATCGGAAATGCAGTCAGATATCGCAAACTTATATAGCAGTTCTCGTGAGCCGTGGTCGGTAGCAAGGTCTTGTGAGGAGGAGGCAAAAAATTCGCTCATTTGCATGCGGAATGAGGGCTTCGGTGGCGGCGGTGACGGTGCCGGTATAGCGGCGGAGGCCGAGGGAAGCCTCAACAATATAAGCCTCTAAACTCCGGCGACGCAAACTGCTCTGAATATCAGCAGTCGTCGTCGCTACCATGCAAGACGTCACCGGCCGCGTTACTGAGACGCTCGATCACGTACGTTGCTACACGTCGTGTCTTGTGGCACACAAACTGAAACACGAAATCATTGAATACATAGTTAACCATTAATTGAATACAACGTTAATGAATCGGTAAAAATTACTATAGTTTTTTGATCAGTACAATTGCAGATTTGGCCAAATTAAATAATGTATCTGATTTCAAGCACGGTTATCTCACGCGCGATAGAGCGCTTACTATTTACTTGTTCGAGTTTACATCCCGACAAAGGCACTCATATTTCGCAGTCAAATTGAGTATTTGCTAGATAGGAACAGTATTTGTTCTGCGATGATAGTCATTCCTACTTTGCGACATCGCTCAACATTGGAAACGATACATTCAAAATTTACGTTGATCCTAAATTAATTGTCTAAAGTGAGATCGCGACACAATATTATTTATATGTCACGATGCACAACACTCACAATGAACGATTGGGTCATATTGTTCAACTAGTGACATAGTTTCTGCACGTAGCACTGATATGCTATTGTGCCACGCCAAACTGGGAAATTAAATGACCTCACAAGGATAAAATTGCATCGCAATTTGGGCAAAGTGTGGCCCATTTCTCGTAGTGCTTCAATGTCATTCAGATGACAAATATAGTGCTAGAATTGGGCAAACAATAACAATAATGCTAAAATTTATAATAAATAGTTCAGATACACCAGTCGAGAAAGAAGAAACGCTCTAAATAGAAGCTTGTACAAGTTCATTATTCGTCGCGCATGAAGAATCAAGACGATCATCAAGATGAAGTTCCTACACGCGTAGGACTGAGTGAGACATCAGCAGGATAGAAGTCTTATCGACACACTAAGTCCTAAGTCGATTGTACAACCCAGGGCCACAGGATGAAGCCCTCGCTGAACAAACATTTATATTCCATTGTGATCCCAACTCCCTATAATCCCTCGCCATGATCGGCTTGTGGGCACTAAGTCCCAATCCGGAAAGGGAGCCGCCACATCATCGGCCGCCTTTATTTCGCCCTTGATATTTAACAACATTATGAACGCACTGCACAATTGTAAGTGTATGAACTCAACACAACATACTGCAGCCTGCACTAATGCGACGTCGGTCGTCCAGTACGGACATTGCAACGTAAATTGAAGTCATGCATTATCCCTAGAGTAATTCAATAGCTTCTTTTAAGTTGCAGTTAGTAAAATGTTCCGCTGTATCACTAATCTTCATACAGGTAATTGTAAATTAATTATTTGATTGAGTAGTGTAAAAGGTGTAATAATTAAATATGAAATGGGAATGTGGTCTCATCCCGAAACTTGATGGACTGGAAATGAAATTAAGCTTCATATCGTAACTTCATTGAACCGGAATGCTGCCTCACATTGTAACTTTATCAACTGAGAATGAGTCCTCATGTCGCAGCTCATGTCGATTTAAGTTGGCCTTGTGTTTCAAAATTTTAGTAATTTTCTCTGAATGGATTTCCCAAGAACACAATTAGTCTACCGAGTAAGATCTCCCTCGAGGATAGTTCGACAAAATCTCCTTGTCTTTGTTCAGTGTCACTTAACTTCATTAGCAGGAAGTGTTGCGACATACTTTGATCTAATTACTTTAAAGTATGATGACTTGACTTGATCTTATTACTTCAAGAGCGCTTATGCGCATGACCAATGACGCTAATCACTTATTCCATACTTGAACCATAATGCAAAATTATCTGCCGGAATCCTAGCACAAATGAGAGCCATATCCCATACCGCGCTTGTGACCTTTAGAGTGACGTACAAAGCACCGGTTATTAGTAGACCTTCCTGTCAGCAGCTCTCTTGAGGCCCTCAATTGTATCTGCTGATCTCCTAAAGCCTAAGGCTCCTGTTGACTCAGGGACTGACAAATATGCCCGGCCTCACGCATTATGACCTGACAAATATGCCCAGCCTCGCACATTATGACCTGACAAATATGCCCTGCCTCACGCATTATGACCTGACAAATATGCCCTGCCTCACGCATTATGACCTGACAAATATGCCCAGCCTCGCGCATTATGACCTGACAAATATGCCCTGCCTCGCACATTATGACCTCATAAATATGCCCTGCCTCGCACATTATGACCTGACATATATGCCCTGCCTCACGCATTATGACCTGACAAATATGCCCTGCCTCGCACATTATGACCTGACAATGCCTCGCGCATTATGACCTGACAAATACGCCCAGCCTCGCGCATTATGACCTGACAAATATGCTCTGCCTCGATTGGTAAGTGAATCGAGTTCAATTTCCTGACTTTATTACAGTAAGATAAACTTGACACATAAGAAGTGTTGAATCCTCAAAAATCTTCATTTCATGCAATAACGAAGTGTCGAAATTAATGAATGTTCTGATGGCACATATACGCTTTAAGAACTTAATTCTTTCTATATAGGTGAATGAGACGATATCTTATTCATGTACTAGTTGTAAAGAACGTATATACGTATCCGTTGACTTCATGTGCGGACTTCTATAACTAGATTCTTGTGAATAATTTCAATGTTAAACACACGATGTGAAAACACGACATATAATATGTCAAGTGTACTCCGTGTGATCGTATGACATACGAGAATGAATGATACGGTATTTAGAGTTGAATGGCAAAAAGATGTGTCAATTTGAATATCATCACACCACACTACCATCATACGAACGAACCGAAACCTAGTAATTTGGTGGTGGTCGAAGTGCAGCGAAAGTGGAGGCGGAAGCGAGCTAAATAGTTTAGTGTGTGTCGTTTAGGCCGGACGGGCAGATGGGTTTTGCTGCATTAGTGTCGCTTATCCCAACACTCGAGACAATGACGGCTACTCCGTCAACACCACCACATAGCAGCTCTCCTGCTCACTATATTGTCACTCCTCCACGCTCTTCACACTGCCGTATTTTCGCGATATTTCCTGAGCATATAAGAACCCATCTCGCTATCTGCATCCTTACGTTACAATGCGCTGCATTCAAACACACCCTCATCGGCATATCATCACACTTCCTTATGATATTTTGGCATCACAGTCTGATGATGTGGGAAAATATCTAACATTATCTGCGTCTGTATAAGCTCATATGTGAGGGAATGGTTCGTTTTTTGCGCTCTTGATAGCGTCATTAACAGTCACTGACACGTCACTGACACGTCACTGATACGTCACTGACACGTCACTGACACGTCACTGACACGTCACTGACACGTCACTGACACGTCACTGACACGTCACTGACACGTCACTGACATACACGTCACTGACACGTCGCTGACACGTCACTGACACGTCACTGACACGTCACTGACACGTCACTGACACGTCACTGACACGTCACTGACACGTCACTGACACGTCACTGACACGTCACTTCACATATTTACCTCGTGTGGAGGGCAGTATTGCGGAAGGAAACAATTGGATTTAAGCTTTTTGCACGTTTTATATGTCGTACTCAGTAGTAATATTTATGGCTGTAGCCGCTGTATGAGGAGATATTCACATACTGAAAATTGTCATGTTTTAATCAATTATTTGCATCTTGCCATCGCTTTAGTTATTCATTCAACCACATATTAAATTTTACGTAATCAAGAGGAAATTTTTTAACTACGACAGAAGTCGTCTTGCCTGACATTCATGTATTTCGATCGCTTGCTTGATGTAAAATAGATATTAAATCGCCAAAAAAACAAAATTGTTTTGCTTCAATTTGCTTAGTAAACTCAATTCTGGAACTGATAATCCATTACTTATTGTTACAATGAAACCAATTTTATCAAAACGAATTTGGGATTTGAAATTCACTCAGAGCACGTTGACATTATTGCGACTTTAATAGATTAAAAATATGACGCGCGTTGTCGTACAGTCAATATAATACCACCTGTTCAGTAATACGAAATGATCGATAATGCGAAATGATCAATAATACTAAATTATCAATAAGACGAAATGATGCATAATGTCAAATGATCCATAATGCCAAATGATCAATAATAACAAATGATCTTTAATACCAAATGATCTTTCATACCAAATGATCTATAATACCAAATGAGCAATAATACCATATGATCAAATTGATCAACAATCACATGTAAAGTTTTGCATGACCCATATAAGCATATCTCGAGCACATCTGGACATTCATCACCATGCAATACATGTCCTATATAACCGATCTAATTCCATATTATTATTTACTCGTTAACAGCAGGTCATTGCAGCTAATTAATTATGGCGGAAAATAATAATGTGAGCGAAATACTAGTTCAAATATACAGGAGATGTTGCCTGTGCTGAAAACTTCCTATTAGGATCGTTGTGAGAGTTATTTGAATCGTAAATTTAAATGATTTATGGGGAATGAACACTTGGTGTTGAATAAACATGGTACACTAGCATGAAGAAATACTCATGCCACAATGTAAGTTCCTGAATGGAAGTGTCCTTGACTATGGCTACCCACAGTCCACAAAATATAGTAACACCTACAGCGTTTAAATTAGTTAATTCCCATTTACATTTGAACTAAGCTAACTTGTTCCATCTCCGAAGTGATTGAGCAGGCTTCATTATTTCAGATGGTTACTTAAGAGAAACGTTGGCAACACTAATAATTTCAGAATAAACTGGCATTATCGAATATTTCACTAAAATTGTAATGATTCAAATAAAAGCAATGTAAAAATATCTCTTTGATTTTCCGAAAAATAGGCGAGTGAAATTTTTCTCCTGGTGATCCCCGCAACGTTAACATGAAACTCATACTTGATGCTTGAGGAATACATAAAAATTCCTGTAATTGTTATTTCTACTTTAATAGAATTCACTATTATTCTAGCATTTAATCATGATGGATTACAAATGAGAATATAAATTCTTATAAGTGTTTTTAATGGATACTACACGGCCGTGTTTTACCGTACACTCCACGCCGGGTTTACCTGATACACTGCCGTGTTTTCAAATATCGTAAATAGTGGTATACGTTTCTACTAGACGCAATACGTGACATTTAGTGTTCTTCATTGTCGTGCATGCAGTGCTGATTATCTTTCTCATATAAAACACGGAATGTTCCGCCTACAGCACGACCATATGCAGTGTGCAGCAAACATATACCCCTAAACAGCACGACATACCCTGCATACAGCACCACCATGTACAGCGGGCTACATGGATGCCTATATATACACCATGTGAACCATATACCGCATAACTGGTCGAGTTCAGGTAGCGCTGCACTCTACTTACGGTCTTGGGCGGCGACTGAACCAACAAAGCGTCCTTGTGAACACTACCCTGCCACTAATTGTCGAGCACAACACATGTATTGAGTTGCCGAGACCGCAGCCTCCCGAGAGAAGCTGTTGTTTCCAAGAGGAGAAAAGTGGGAGATCTTATCGCTGCCACAAGTGCCAATCGAAAGAGTCCGTTTTCTTGAATCCCGTCTTCACCTTGGATAGGGCTTAGGAAAATCAAGAGTAAAGGTTCTTCATTCGAGAGCGCTTACCATGCACATGTCGATCGGAGTCAGATAGCTGCGTGGAGGTGAGGCGTGTTGTCGCTGGTCTTATGAGTGTTGAGGTGAATAATGATTTAGAGGAAGTCGGTTAATTTAACTAAAATTATCTATCAAATTAACACGAAAGCAATTTCACAATAATCCGTAAAAATAAAGTTCGAACAACAATCTGACGATCTTAAAGAAATTATAAATTTTTTCATTTAGATTATCACTTATTTATTTTGAACCGCACAGCTGTTGTTCGGGAGCTAGTAAATCTTGCAATACTTTCGTGCGCACTAATCACGGGACATTTTATTCAAGACGCCCTTTGTATATCATTGAATAACATTATCATTGTATATCATATCATGTGGGTCAAATAGTCCATAGTTAATTTGAATTGTAGAAGCGAGGGCTGGTAGGTAAGTGCTAATCAAATAAATGAATAAAAAATATAACTCAGTGCTCACTGCAGTGTGTGACAACGAGCGCATTTTCTCGTCGACGAAAACGTAAAGTTACGGACGGACAGGCAGACGGACGGACAGACGGACGTGGCGAGCACAATCGTGCATTTTTTCCATAAATGAGAAAATGCGCTAAAAACTGGATCTTGCCTTAAATAACATCCTTCTTTTACATTTTTCAAATCTTTAACTGTATATAGAGGAAAAACTTTATCGGGAAGACATTTGAATAAACTATTTCTCCATGTTTTTTTCTGTGTATCTGATATCCGGTTTTAAGTTTAATCTGTTGCACATTCGATGTCTTCTTACATCGGCCGATGTGCACATCTTATCTGATGTTGACCACTCTCACAATTATTCAAATTTGCTGAATGAATTCACAAGTAAAAAAGGGAAAAATTTAAGAAGCAAGAAAAAAAATTATACAAATTTTCACGATATCTTCAAATACGTTTACAAAAAGTAATACGTTTACAAATACGGAAAAAACGTTTAGAGACTGAGCATGTTTTGCCTGAGGAAAAAGCACCTGCATTACATGCTGGTTTATTCTGCATAACAGATACAATACACCGTTACGTACGTTAATTGTAGCTGGTCAACCATACCATTGAAGAATAGGCCCATACATTTTACTTGAACCAGAAGATATTTTAGTTCAAATGAGCTCATTGTCCATGAGTTAAGAAGAAGTGTGAGGGAAGTGAGATGTTGAGACGCAGGAGAAAACGGCAAGTCACGCTAGTGACATGCGACGTGACAGAAGCCAGCTGCCGTGCCTGGTCAGTTGCCACACGGTGCCACCTGCCACACGGTGCCACCTGCCACACGGTGCCACCTGCCACACGGCGCCTCCTGCCACACGGTGCCACCTGCCACACGGTGCCACCTGCCACACGGTTCCACCTGCCACACGGTGCCACCTGCCACACGGCGCCTCCTGCCACACGGTGCCACCTGCCACACGGTTCCACCTGCCACACGGTGCCACCTGCCACACGGTGCCACCTACCACAGGGTGCTGCCTGCCACACGGTGCCACACAGTAATGATAATTTACTAGCTGCCACACATTGCTAATACAGACGCCACATGCCACTTAGTCGCCTGCCACATAGTGCCACATACCTCATATTGCACCGTGCCACACAATGCCTGCTTGCCACACATTGCCACCTGCCACACATAGAACCAGCTGCCAAACGGAGCCACCTGATACGTTATTTATAACACAAATGTGTCACTCGTGCGAACAACAGGCTCACTAAAAACGCCGAGTGTCGCCCTAATTGAGAATCACGGCCGTTTACGGTTGGCAGTTTTATGGCCGCCCATAATGGGTTTATGCTTCAGTCGGCCGTAAATCGACCAGTTTTCCGTCTAGATTTTTTTCCCGTCAAGATGACGCGTCCAGTTGACTTTTAGGAAATCTCGAGGCGTTACTAAGAATTTCTAGGCAGCGTTCTGGTCTCTGTGATGTCGCTCTCAAGAACAGTCATCGCTCTCAAGAACAGTCAGCCGAAGATCGGAACAGCCGTTGAACTTCTTCCTGCGAGCTGACCGACGAGGATCCTACAACGTCACTCTCGTCTAATTTTCTTACTTATCGAATCATTTTGAAGTTAGTAGATTTATGGTTACATTCGAAAAATTATAATATAATCTAGATATTAATACATTTTTATTGTGAGATGATATTTTTTTCATGTATTCTGTATCAGTTCGAATTAGTTAACGCTGGACCCAGAAATATAAATGCTTTTGTTGACGAATATTTAATCCGTCGGACGTTAAAGAATATGACAAAACTCATGAGACGTGTGGAAGTCATTAATTAATGGTTATATGAAAGCTTTTGTTATAACAACAATACCTGACCTCAACGGCGTTCACAAGTTTAAATCATCCCAAATTTCCAATAAAGCCATGACTTCAATGAACATTCTTTACGATTCAACTGACGAAATTAAGGATCACTTCCAGCGCACCCAGCTCAGAACTGCACATCTCATTAAGAACTAGACGTGTTTCAATTATATCCCTACACCCCGCTTAGTTGAACAGAACAGAATCCAGAGAACACAGTTCAGAACTACGCATTTCATTGAGACCCTAAATGTTTCAATTAAATCGTACCTCATGCGCAATAAAACAGAACTTGTATTCAGAGAACACAGTTCAGAACTGCGCATTTCATTGAGACCCTAAAAATGTTTCAATTAAATCGCACCTCCAGCACAGTAAAACAAAACTTGTATTCAGAGAACACAGCTCAGAACTTGACATGTCATGGAAAAATGAGATCGCACTGCCCCCGCAACATGGACTATAAGGCGAAGAATTGCAGGCTCTGTTTTAACATAAGCTCCTAAACTCGCTCGAGGACGCCGCACAAACACGAAAACATTGACATTCGAGGTATGGATTCCTGCGCACGATGAGCGCTTCTTGAAGTGATTACTTAGCAGCGCCAGGGTGCCATGAAAACACGCCAGCGATGCCATATAGCTGCTCTGTTGTTGCAGCTGCTCTGTTGTTGCAGCTGTTCTGTTGTTGCAGCTGCTCTGTTGTTGCAGCTGCTCTGTTGTTGCAGCTGCTCTGTTGCTGCAGCTGCTCTGTTGTTGCAGCTGCTCTGTTGCTGCAGCTGCTCTGTTGTTGCAGCTGCTCTGTTGCTGCAGCTGCAGAGCTCTGTAGTGCTGATATAGCTGCTCTGTTGTTGCAGAGCTCTGTAGTGCTGATATAACTGTTCTGTTGTTGCAACAGTACAGCTGTGTATTGCCCTTCAGCTGGTTTTGTTCCATTGTAGAATTTTTGTTGCATACTGTGATGCAAGACAGCGTTGCTGCAGCCACTTTGTTTCTGCAGCTGAACTATTAAATAATGTTGTTCCAGCATATTTGTTTGCAATAGTTATATTGCATCATCTTTGTTAATGTAACATTTGCTGCAGCTGTTTCGTTGCAACAGCGTTATTGCTGAATCTATTCTGTTGAGAGTTGTAGCCACAGACTCGTTAAGAGAATCAAAATATGTGGGCCGAGTGAGGATAACAGGATCTCCGTTTCACTCAACGAAATATTCTGCCTTTTTCGCATATTATTGTTTCTAGAATTTAGTATGCAATTTTATGATTCATTCATGAAAAACCGCAAAGTTAAAAACAAAGTATCACATATATTTTGTTTATAATCGACATATTACATAATAATTTCACCCTGTTATATCATGAGTGTCATTTATAAAGCTCCAACCAAACCTAATAGCCCCTATTGTAAATCCCAGGCCATTTACGGATGTCTATTCTGTGTCCGGCAGTCGGCCATCGATGGGCTATAGTCCGCAACTTCCAACGGGACTAAAAGCAAAGGCGATGGCCTGGGTCAGTATAGAGGCGCGGGCGCACGATGGAAGGCTCGGCCAAGATTGTGTAGTTGGAGAGTCCTTCAGTCCTCTGCAAGATCCTCAAGCGTATCGTTATCGGTCGCTGGCACCTCAAAAAAGTGGCGGCAAGTGCCGGTCGTGCCGACCATTGCGCACGTTCCTTTGTTCAGAGCCGTCGGAAACAATTGCAGAGCCGCTCTCTTCAGAGCCTCTGGAAATTTGCTGGGTCCCTCTTTAGTTCGGCTCGAGGGCCCTCAAGAGTCCTGGACCGAGACAGCTCGACATGACAAACACAGTCCACAACCGGCCAAACCTGATGCTCTTTTCAGGACCAATTGTTGCCGCGCCCATGATAAAGCTACGAACAAGCGACTAAATGTCGCATGTAAGGGCGAGGCGGAGGATTTTAGTTTCTAACAACAGCAAGTCCTTCTAAAAGGCGGCTATCTCGACATTCATAATGAACCTCTTAGAGCTCTTAATTGTGTCACTTGAATTATTTACAATTTATACTTTAACAATTGCTCAATGAAAGGTTAGTATTATCCTATAACATACATTCATATAACACATTTGTACTGGCTTTAAATCTTAAGTGGGAATGACTTTCTCCCTTATGGTTAACCATCACATGTACAATATGATGTGAAAAAATTATTTATATTATATATATCTTTAAAGTGCGAATTTACTATGCCAACTGAAGCATTTCTGAAGAAGAACGGTAAATATTTGGAGATTTATCAAAATTTCAACATAATGAATCAATGTTTACCAGAAATTATTTTCATTGGGAGCCCTGCAGGAGCTCTTTCAAAGAAGCAATATTAAATCAAAGAGCCTCGCAAGAAGCAATATATTCCAGCAATGCGTGTTCCTGTAGCTGCAACTGATAACCTGGTACTTCAACATGACTTTTTTTTGGCCGCAACTGATGTGCTCGATGTGATGAAACTTGCTGACGAAATCTGCCGTTATAAAGAATTAATGTGTACACATCACTACCTGCCATTACCGTATTAATGAGTGTACATCTCCACCTGCCATTAACGTATTAATGAGTGCTTACCGTATTAATGAGAGCACTTCACCACCTGCCATTACCGTATTAATGAGAGCACTTCACCACCTGCCATTACCGTATTAATGAGTGCACTTCACCACCTGCTATTACCGTTTTAATGAGAGCACTTCACTACCTGCCATTACCGTATTAATGAGAGCACTTCCCTACCTGCCATTACCGTATTAATGAGTGCACATCACTACCTGCCATTACCGTATTAATGAGTGCACATCTCTACCACGCTAACGGGCCAGTCGTTAAATTATGAGACTGCCGAGGCTCTCTTATTCGATAGAGCTTTCATGTAAAGATTCATGTTACGCATGTTTTTACGCATAAATGTGCAAGTTGCGTACATGGATTCATTTTACGTATGTTTACGCTTAAACTATATATGTATTTGCGTGTGTTACACATAATTTTCAACAGTTTATTCAAAGAGTTTAATGCATTTACAATGCGCCTTGCATCAATGTATACGTATTATTCACTTGATGAATAAATAGATCGAAATATAATGAAGAGCAATAATACAATAATATTCCCCAGTGATCGAGAATTATGTCCCGATTGTCGAGAACGGCGCGTCTCGCATCAGTTTCAACATGCGGACAAAAGAAGTCAGTCTGGCGCAGGTCTCGCGGGCGCAGATTGCTCCAAATGACAGCAGGGATGAGGCATCGCAATCCAAAAATCGCGATTGATATTCATAAGGGAATTTTACGCTCCAGCGACCGCCTTCCACTTTTGCTGGTCAGTCGAGCGGATAACTCACGAACTACCGCCCTACTGAGGCAGCTACGAATACGAATGGCAGGGGGAGTGAGGCAGACGTGCCTACGAATGGCAGGGGGAAGTGAGGCAGACGTGCCTACGAATGGCAGGGGGAAGTGAGGCAGACGTGCCTACGAATGGCAGGGGGAAGTGAAGCAAACGTGCTTACGAATGGCAGGGGTAAGTGAGGCAGACGTGCCTACGAATGGCGGGGGTAAGTGAGGCAGACGTGCCTACGAATGGCAGGGGGAAGTGAGGCAGACGTGCCTACGAACGGTAGGGGGAAGTGAGGCAGACAGCCTACGAATGGCAGGGGGAGTGAGGCAGACGTGCCTCACGTGCGCGCAGTAACGCACGTCACGAGGCGGGGGCAGGGAGGCAGAGGCAGAGGGGCGGGGGTGCAAGTTTCATTGAATTGAGGTTATAATTTGCGGAGTAAGTGACGGACGGACGTATATATATGGGCTGATGGACGCCGTGGACGGTGCTGGTGGACGAAGCTCGTGGACGAAGCTCGCTGATGGACGGCGTTGGTGGACGGTGCTCGTGGACAGTGCAGATGGACTGTGCAGACCAATTAGGCCGCCATCGACGGACAACACTGTCCCTCAGAGTTGTCACTAACGGACAGCAGTGAGGCAGGACAACAACACAGAGTATCACGACGATTAAATGTTTTCCGTATTTGTGGAGGTTTAGGCCAATGCATGATCATTGAGCATGGGAAATAATCAAGCGGCAATACAATTGAATAAAATTGTTATAAATAATAGAGTGGAAGTAAATGTACCCTTCTATACATAATATTCGCAACGAATTGATAGCGTGCAAAAAAAACTCGACTAATTAATTAAACATGCAAATCTCTTTAAGATAAATAAATTGTGCGAATTTTTATGTACTCATACTGTCAATATAGGTGGATATAAATATTGCAAAGTAGCATTGAAAAAAATCTACAATATTATATTTTGCAGTATGAGCCATGAATAGTAGCGGCTGATAATAAATATAATATTTAGTCCGAGCGTGGTGGCTGTACGTCTCATGTATCAGCAAGTGAACAAATCGATACCAGCAACTGGGCCGAGTCTTCCGTACAGATTAACTTCTCGGCGAACGCTCGTCAGTTGCCCGCCTTTGACTCCTGAAAAACTGTTCTTTATACTTTTTCTATGATAATTAAATTTATTACAGAATTCAACGGAGAACAATTACATAGATTTAGCCAAAAAATAGAACTATTGTTATAGTAAAGTTAAACTTTGAACTAATATTTCATACCAGCACGCAGTTGCCAGAGAACAAGCAGTTGCTTCACCGAGACATGTCTCTGACAGGAGCTGCTCTAATGACTATTTAAATCTATATTAATGTCCCCTATAATATTGAGCCTCATATTGAAATCTAATTTTTCTATTTCATTTAGAATTATCCTCATTCCCTGACGTACATTTGTATTTTTAATGCTATTATACTTTTGAGAGCCCTATATATGTTTGTCATTCATTTATACAAATAAGAATAATTATTGACAGAAGCCTCGTGAAACTGTTGTTTTCCAAATATTTTTACGATAGGAAATTTAACAATACAATATATAGATTACACTAATGCACCATTTATAATCTGTGAGCACGGAGAGCCATCAGACTCGTTCTTCGAGAAATGTAATTCAGGCTAATTTTTATTGGTCGTTTTGCAGCGTCAGCGACGCCTGCTGCGGACTGTACACGGGCCGTAATTGGGACGGTCCGGAATGTCGCTTCCTGCTGGATAAGTCCACGGAATGTGCACGCAAAGAAATGAATAAAGAATCGTCTAATAGTAATGCACTTTTGCCCATTTGTGGGTCATCTTGATAAAGTTTGGCCTGACAAAAGGATGTATCACTGCTACGTGCAGAAAATGTACCACAAATTTGACAATATGACCAATTCAATGTTGATTGTGCAGTGAACTCGGGCCGCTGTGTAATCATGTCTTCGGCGGGTCTGTTATTCTAACTTTTTTGCATTTATCAGGACAGTTATATAGTTAAAAAAATTATAATTATATTAAATTTTAAAATGAGAATGGGACCCCAACATTGAAATTGTCATGACTGCACAATAAGTTGCCTAATACATTATACGCCGAGACAATTAACAGCAAAATATTTCGACTTGCACCTCGATCAGTCCGCGATTTCTTGTTATGACGTCGGAGTGTTAAGTCTGCCTAAGTCTTGCGTCGAGATATCGGAGCAATATTCTTATACTTAAAGTTTTAAACACAATATTGATATTGACCAAGGCACACGTCTAAATTTTGGCAGCTCCTCAATTTCTCAGGAAAAGCCTAGCGTTTTAACTCTAGCAACACTTTATTTCGTCTGTATAAGTCGAAACGTCGTGACTCTGGCAGCGAAATATCGCCGTGTGGCCAAGTTTATGTCGTGACTCTGGCAGCGCAATATTTCGTCAGATCAAGTACGACATCGAGACTGGCAACAAAATATTCCGTCTGACGAAGCCTGACGTTGGTACTCATGGCGACGCATCATTTCATATGATCTTTGACCTCGAAACTGGTAGTGGAATGTTTCATGTGGTATTCAAACATCGACACTCTGGCACATAATATTTCGTCAGATGCAATCAAGCGTGCACGAGACTCTGGCAGCAAAATATTTCGCCTGGTCTCTGACGTCGTGATTTTGGCTACAAAATATTTCATGTAGTCTTGCAAAGGTCCAGCTTGATCACTGCTCAAGCCTAACGTCGAGACTCTGGCAGCGCAATCTGCTCGGGTGACGCAACCGCACAAGAGCTTCATATTTGCGCGTCCGGCGAAGCAATTGTTTACTGCTCCGCCGCCCAACGTCCACTACCACTAAATTGATTGAGCGGACAACATGCAAATAGAATTTACATTTTTGTCCAGCGGTTTGCATACGCGGCGCAGCGGTGAGACGTGGAGGATGAGGGCTGTAGGGGCATCCCCTATCTGACTCGAGCTGTCGCCTCCCCAAGGGGTAAAGTGTGAAGACAAAAATATGATGACATCGTTGAAACACAAGAAGTTGCCAAGTCAGGTTGAATAATACGACAGTGCATGGAAGTTTAACAATGGCTGAATATATCCACGACCTTTTCTTCGTTAGAAGTCTCTTGCAATATTAAGAACCGTTATACGCGTACCGGGAAAATTGTCGGAACCGTTAAAAGTGTACCACCGGCTTTGTTGGAGGTCTCCCCGCAATAGATATGAAGCGTAACATTGAGCACCAAATTTCCTTAGACGTGATCCTCACCAATGAAGCGTTCTATGTTCGAGTGACTCAGTTGAGTGTTATGAAGCAATACAAAGGAACAATCGGAGCTGTGGTGAGCCCACTGCTAAGCTGGTTTGAGAGTCGCTGGGAAGCTTGCGCATTGAAGGCAGTCGCTAATTCTCACCTTTCTTCAACTGCCAGTGCGGAGAATAAACCGCATTAGGGCTTATTAGGGAATTATACTTACTTTTGCTGACAGTTATACAGAGGTTCAGTAAGCGCTTCGTCTCTAAATCCTACTTGTGTGTGCGCTAATTCCATGATAATAAGTTAGCAATGCTATTATCAATAATAAATCGGCTTAACGTCTTCATTTTAATTATACTTCATTACGTGCAAGTGAATTCTTATTAAATTATCTTGATTATAGACCAGTACAATCGACAAGGATGAGTCTAGTTGAAATTGAAATTATTCTTTGCGAAATGATTTTACAGATGACATGTTCTGCAATCATATAGAAAATAACTGAAATATTCTGAGGTCCCTTCCAGTTACATATATATGATGCAGTCATGCCGTATTACGCTCGCTGTATTATGATGTCCCCGTTTGACACTCACTATATTATGATGTCCTTATTCCCGCTTTCTGTATTATATGATGTCCCCCATTTCACGCTTTTAGTACTATATAGGCATGATGTCCCTGTTTTTCGCTGTCTGTATTTTATGATGTCCCCGTTTCACGATTTCAGTATTATATGCATGATGTCCCCGTTTTACGCTTTCTGTATTATATGATGTCCCCGATTTACACTCGCTGTAGGTATAATGATGTCCTGTTTCCCGCTTTCTGTGTTATATGATGTCCCCGTTTTACGCTTTATGTAATATGTTAGCCCCGTTTTACGCTTTCTGTATTATGTGATGTACCCGTTTTACGCTTTCTATATTATAAATAAATTATATAATGTCCCCATTTTACACGCGCTGAATTATGATGTCCCCGTTTTACGCTCTTAATATATAATATATAAATATATTCGATGTCCCCGTTTTACGCTCTCATTATATTTAATTATAATAATGTCCCCCATTTTACACGCGTTTTATTATGATGGCTCCGTTTTACGATAGCTGTATTATGATGTTCCCGTATTACACTCGCTGTATGGTGAAGTTTCCATTTAACGCCCGCTAAATTGATGTCCCCGTTTTATATACTCGCTATACTATATATGATGTCCCCGTCTTACAAATCGCTATATTACAATGTCCCCGTTTTACACTCGCTATATTATGATGCCTCATCTTACACTCGCTGAATGAGGAAGTCTCTGTTTCGCACTCTATATTCGCATTACATGAGGAGAGCAGCAATTATACGTTCGCTGTGTTTTATGACGTGAGAGGCCGCTCTTCGCTCACTGCATTACGAGACCGGAGACCCCCCTTTTGTGTTGTTGTGTGGTGGACATATTATGACGTTAGCTGCCATATTACCCCTTCCTGGGTTTCGATGAGCATGGCTGTTGTACGCTCGCCGTATCATGATGTAAATTGCCGTTTTACACTCGCTGTGCGTGAATGATTTGCGAGGTAGTTTATCCTTCACTGCGGTATGATGTAAACGGTCGTTTTACCTTGCTGTGGTCACGGTAACATCTCATGCGTCATGAAAAACCCACGATGGCAAAGCAAATTTGACGGCCATCGCCTAGAGAAGTCGGCGTGAAAAAATTTGACTCAAATATTCTCCAAACAACAAAAGTTTTCTCATTGAACATTTTTTGGAGGAGCGCCATCTGTCGGTTGTCGCAGGAAACATCATGTTTATGAATCCTATTTCTCCCAAATAATCCTCTACTAAATAATCAAGTCTTAAACTGAATTAACAATTAAATGTGAGAATTAATGAATCGCATAGAATTTTGAGCTTAATTGGCAGAATGGCATTACTAATCAGTAAATGAGGCTCAGTAACTTAGTAATTATAATCCCTGCAAGAGTGTGCTGGTGACACCTGGCATCTTAATTCTGGGCGTGGTGCCAGCGGCAGGAGGAGCGAACCTAACATTTCTGTGCACGCCTTCGACACTGCAAATTGTGCAATACCCTCAGCATATAACCGACCTCCTGAAACGGGATACATTTAGCCTCACTGCTCATAAAGTGAATTACAATTTTGTTACACTGTTTCTCCATTGAATAATGCAAATCTCATCCGGCGCCAAGCAAAGTGACAGCAAGACTTATTTCAAAGAGAGCGAGCAGCTCTGGCATGTCGCAGTGATATTAGATACGCTGGTATCTCTACGCCTTAATTTGAACAGGTGGCAAATATGCGTTCAAAGAACAGAGAACGTTGATTTGCTCTGTCATATAATAATATATGTTTATTCTATTACCTCGAACATCAATAATATATATTAAAAAACTTAGTAGAAACATCGCTACCTGTTAACCAATTAAAGGCAACAAAAACTTTAAATAAAGTCTGCTGATCACCGAGGTATCCTAATTAATGTTTCTGTACAATTAGCTCTTCTTTTTCGGCAATTTTTTTCTTTTTCGGCAAACAATTAATATCACCATTGATGCGACTCAGATGATTATATCACCTTGATTCTTACACTGAAATGTCTCCACGATAGCACACTAACGTCAGTTTGACGTATTCTTAACGGGACACGTTTTCTAACATTAACGTCAAATCAACGTTTCGACGTCATATGACGAGGGGATCGCCTATAATTTTGTAATGACTTGCACCATAATATAGATATGGATAATCACTATATGGTCGAACATTATTTGACTCTTCAATAAAATCTTATGTGTGTCCAACTCCATATACGTATACGGCATAAATTAGTGTATATTTTGCCAGCTCCATGGTAATTATTGATATTAACCAATAATAACATTTTCTGCACGAAGATATGATCCGCTCATTTGTCTGATAATACTGCAGGGTAATTATATAAGGACCCACAAATGAACTGAACATGCACCGTTATTTGGAGATAGTCATATTTATTTTCCTGTGTGTTCATGCTTGATATTTACTACGTCACGAAGTCCAACGAATGATCCAGCTGGACGACTGCCATCCAGCTCGCTATTCCGAGTGATCCATGCAGCTGCATGGACGATTGCCATCCAGCTCGCTACTCCGAGTGATCCAGCTGGATGACTGTTATCCAGTTCACTATATCCGATCGTGATCCAGCTGGACTGTAGCCATTCAGCTAGCTAATATTTGCTTATATCATCAAAACAGCGCAGAGCGTTATATAGGCTGCTACAACAGCTGTTGGTACATCGCAAAATGTAAGGATGTTACATCTGCTGAGATGACGCATTCTACGTATATATACCATGCATGCAGTTATAACATCGTTCCTCGCGAAATTGCCTGGGCCGAGAGCAGTTGTTATATATATAGACGTTATATAGTTGTTCTAGACGTTATAAAGGCACTACAAAGAAAACTTTCCTAGCATAAACACAATTTTTAGGCATCCATGCTAAATTGGCATATTGGCCTGGGCAAAAAAAAAATTTTTCGACACTGAGGCTTGAGTGTACAGCCAAAGATGAATTCTGTAGGTGCTTTCAAAATAATAAGTGAGAATTTGTCCATAGAGCGATGCAATTTTATCTTTGTGATAGGTATTTCCGATCCAGTTCGGGGGAGCAAATGGGCGTATCTGTGATAGGTGCAGAGTGCGTCAGTATTTCAACAGTATGATTAAATCTGATTTTTATGAGAGAAGAATTCCGAGCGCTGCAGAACTCATTCCGAATGCGTCCATACATAAATGCAGAGTTCGATTGTGTTTTGGATCGAACAACAACCCAGTGCGCGGTCCAATGGGAAATGCATTGCAATAAATTTTTTTTATAAAATAAACTTAGCACGAATCACCTCACACTGCCATCGTAGTTATTAAATTTAAAGTTTCATAAGGGCTTAACAGTGAGGACTTTTAATCATCATTTAAGAAACAAATTCGTTTAAAGCGTTTACATTTATAGTAATAATTTTAATTTACACCCATAACTTTTAGTACATCATGTAAAAAGTGGCGCAATACTTGATCGTTGCAGTTAATTCAACGGTAGTCTGTTAAAGAACCAGCATTTTATAGCAGTTAACATCTGTACGTTGCAGGCAGCTTAATTAGGATGCATCACGTACGTTATGTTTTTATATAGCAGCAGTACCGAGCCGTTACAGCAGTCAACAGCTGTTATAGGCAGCTTATGGCTGCAGCACGTCATGTATATACTGTATAGCAGCAGTGCCAGGTCGTTACAGCAGTTAACAGCTGTTACAGGCAGCTTACGGCTGCAACACGTCATGTATATATAGCAGCAATGCCAGGTCGTTACAGCAGTCAACAGCTGTTTCGTGAGATGTTCTGGGCTGACTTTGTGGGCTTGTGATACACTGTGAGACACACAGAGCTGACTTTTTGGGCTATTAATCTAACGGTTGGCGTTGAAAATGTACCAAGTATGCTTGAGTTCAATATTACATCTTCAATTATTATTTATATCCTTGTGTACAAAAATTAATATTCACACATTATTTCTTTATTACAGCTGATTAAGTGCGATTTGCATATTAGACGATGTGGTTGTACTTTTCTATTAATCGCTTCTCCATTAATTTTGCTATCAATAATTTTAAAGGAATTTTTAAACACAAGCACTGCTCGTATATTACCCTGAATTTTGGAAGGTTCATATGCCGGGCATGCCAACGACGTTTCTTGCCGAACTTTTCTTACAGCAAGTCAGCTTTCCTGTTGAATAATGACAACAATATTTTAAAAATTTGGAAAAGGGTGTTTTTACAAATCATAACTCAAACAAACTCAAAATTCATGAATTGTCAGCCACAGCAGAGTGGGTACGACGGACAATAAAATCTCATCAATTTAATGGGGTTCGGTGCTCTATATATAAGCACACTCTTAGTGGATTATGAAATATAAAGAATAAAATCGTAAAATATGTGGAGTTCTGCCAAGTTTATGACGTCAAATTTAGAAAATGTCGATAAGGCTAGTGACAAAAATTTAATGTTATTATCGAACCCGACATGGACATGTTGGTACATGATGAGAGTGGTACACTGTCATATCAGCATCACTACTAAAATATTAGTAGTATTGATATTAGCGACTCAAATTCACAGTTATATAAGCATCACTTCGACAATATTAGGGAATATTGAAGAAAATATCTAGTATTATGCTATGGGATAGGAATGCAGAGATGGCGGCACGCGCCAGCCGCCTCATCAATCTTCCTTTGCGGGCCTGAAAGCCCACATTTGGAAATGAACTCCAACAGCCAAGCCTGAGGTCAGGCTGCGCTCCCCAACGCAAGCCGCGCCCTGTAAACCAACTTTTTCTTTTGACGCTTGCATATATATTACTTGAAAATATTTTAGTAGCATTCAATGCTTTTTAGTTTGATTCTAATAAATTTCGGGCTGCATTCTCATTCATCCACCTTTGCCTTATGCAAGTATACGCGACGCTTCCAGTGCTGCACAATACTGATTGTGAAGCAATCAATCTTCAGTCATTGAAAAAGTCACTGATAATGCAACATAAATGAATTAAACTAATTTAGACTGTCAAACGACGATATAGTTTCAGGAAATTACACATTATTGTGTGCCTTTACGTAAAGTTCTCATGAAAACCACAAATCGTCAAGTATTATATCTTTCGTGCGTTTAAAGTTCAATTTAGCAGTGGCAAAATCATGAGTATTCATCAACGGTTACCGCCGCTTGCTGCTATAGCTCTCAATTGCGATGTTTTGACGGTACATTGTAAAAAATTCATATGACCTTCTGCAGTGTAAGCTAAACAACCAAACATCACATCGCTTACACAACCAAACATCACATCGGCTATACAACCGAACATCACATCGGCTATACAACCAAACATCACATCTCGGCTAAACAACCAAACATCACATCGCTTACACAACCAAACATCACATCGGCTATACAACCAAACATCACATCGGCTAAACAACCAAACATCACATCGCTTACACAACCAAACATCACATCGGCTACACAACCAAACATCAAATAGGCCACACAACCAAACATCACATCGGCTACACAACCAAACATTATTTCGGTTGAGTTGAATGAAGAAAAATTGAGCTTCAACAAATCCAAATCAGTAAACTTGAAAGATTTTGTCGACAAAATTTCTTCACAATCAAACATTTTTAGAGAAAAGGACCACGACTTTCATCTGACAACTTCCTTTGAAAATTCGATCAGGAAATCCGGAAAACATTAACAAAGAATGAAAACGTTTTACAAGACGATCCACTTATGAAAATGTTATGTAATTGATCAAGTTTCAGACTCAATTGTTTGACTAATTGTCCTGGCTAAATTACAAACGGCCACCTCATCGAGCCAGGCAGGAACAATGATAAGGAAAGTAGTATAGTAATTCCGTGTTTCCTTATTCTTCTTGTAAAACTGCGGGACAAATACCGCACATCAGAACAAATAAAAATACAAAACTGAAGATTTATACCAAGTATACCAAGTAATTAAAGAACCAATATATCAGTATCGCACAACTCCTGGCTAAAATAAATATGAACGTGACAACAGATACAATCACTAGTAACTTCCGTGGATGGCTTGTGCCCTAGTTTTTAAATTCTAAATTGTGAACGGAAATTAAGCTTACTTTACTCTGTCAAAAGAAAGAAAACGATTATACTTCACACTGGAGAACTATACATTAACTACTATAACATGAACAAGACAATATGACAATTATAACAAATTGACCTATAGATTAATTCAGCGGAAGCTTAACTCCTAGGAACATCTAAACTGTAATGAATGGCAGGAGGCTGCGACCCCGAATACAGTTCCGTGCCGCGCCGTAAGGCTACGAACTAAAAGTATATGTCGCACGCGTACTGGACGCGACACTAATATTTGCTAAACGCTAATGCACGAGTATCCACAATACCGTTGTTGGGTATATCTGTCCGTAAGGGTTCATCTGTCAGAACAAAGTCAGAATAAAGGATTCGACATGTACCATACATGTCGCATCCTTTCCGACTTATAGAATTTTTTTGATTTCAATGACAGTTATCAATAGATTTTTTCTGTTCTAAATGAGACTTTTCAATGCCGAATTTTTCTAAATTGTCATTTGATCGGTCGATGATTAATTTAGCCACTAGTCTAAAGCCCCTCATGGTCTGAGATCTATTTACACTTAATTCATTCTGCTAATAAGTAAAAATTCTAGCGTTGAGTACGGGAGTGAATATGCGAAAGTATTCACGTCTGCCTGAATTGAGATACAATGGGAAAAGCTACTAGAAATGCATTATTATTGTGATCCTTCTTGAATACGGTCTGAATCGAAAACTGCGTTCGCTTTCGAAACTTTTAGAAAAAATTTATTACATCTAACAACTGATGAGAACTCATGTTTTCCATTATTTGCGAGACTATCAAATTTCAGAAGCCCTGCAATTCTAGTAGGAGTTTGCACATCACAGCTATTTAAATAACTTCATTAAAACTGTTCTGCTTGTCTCGATCTAACTTTTATAACATTTCCAATGTTTAATTTTCATACAGACAACATTGAACCGTTAATAAATGTGAGCGTTTAGTGAAAGAAACCCTTACGAGGAACAGCCTGTGACAACGCACAAAGAATATAACAAATATTACATGTAACTAGGAATTTAATATATATGTGGTGGCAAAACTCGTGCACCTCAATTTTTGTTGCTATATTATGACCTAAAATATCAGCCCTCCATCATCATCAATTAAATAGTTCATCGAATTATTTATCCTTTTTGGGTAAACGGCGAGATGTAAATGTGTCGCGTCTCCCCTCAGCGTCACTTTGCGCTGACGTTGCTAAAAGGATTGCGCGAGGGAGTCGCTGGCAGACGTCAGTCGCGGGGACGATCAGCAGCACATCAGCTGCCATCTTGCGCGCACTCGCCCGGCTTCCCATTGTTGAGGACGAAGCGTCTGCAGCGACCCCTAGCGACCGTCAAGTTAAGTACACATCTAAGTTTGCCACGTCAATAATTTACTAGAATATAATAAAATAGAAGTGTCGGCACTGAAGAAATAGGCCCATGGCCTGTTGCCGATTCTTGTTCATAGAATATAATAGAAGTGTCGGCACTGAAGAAATAGGCCCATGGCCTGTTGCCGATTCTTGTACTTTTTGTGACTTGATTCACAAGGGATCCAGCCTTTGGAACCCGATCTTTCCATAACTGACGATTGATTGACATAGCTGCTGAACTTGTTGCAAGGCTCGTAAGGTGCTAGGCTGAGATTCATGTCAATGACTTTGTCCAAATGTTACAAGTAATTCTCCGCTTAATGAAATGTCTTAATCTTTTAAAAACGTCGTTGTCATTTATTTTATATCTTCAATTTTTTACTGCATATTAGTGAACAATTCAACAGCTCTTTGGCAAATTACAGTCTACGCTTGCGTTAGGCACATTACTTTAAAGTTTAAACGGATCTCGTACTACATGTTATTTTAAACGCGTGTTATGTACACTTTACTGCTATTTTTACACCTTATACTGTCATATGCTCTCATTTTAAAGTTTACTGTCAACGCTTCGTTTACCAGAGTGTTTACATCGCAGTTCATGTGTAATGACATCAAAAAAATTGACACCGGTTTTATACAAATACAAAATTAGCCACGAATAAATTTTATGACACTTGATATTGACGACAATTCCCTTCATTGAAGCTTCCTTTATCAGTATCATCTCAATATGATACTGATATATAATACTTTATTAGTATCATCTTTATCGGTATCATCTCTATCAGAATCATCTCGATATAAACTGCATGCATTCTCTTCATTATTCACAGCGAGAAATATTGGTTGACTCGACCCTCCTACTAGTGAAGGATAGATGACGGCGAGCCTGCACTGGTTATTTTACAACTGGGTTATTCATTGAAAATTCAGTGAAAACGTAATAAAAATGAATTTAGCAAATCTCGAATGTTAGGCGATGATGCGCATCAACATAAATTTTGAAACATCGCGACCACGTCGTGGTGACGAGGCTGGCGTCAGCTGCCACGACACGACCACGTCGTGGTGACGAGGCTGGCGTCAGCTGCCACGACACGACCACGTCGTAGTGACGATGCTGGCGTCAGCTCCCATGACACGAACACGTCGTGGTTACGATGCTGGCGTCAGCTCCACGACACGACCACGTCGTGGTGACGAGGCTGGCGTCAGCTCCCACGACACGACCACGTCGTGGTGACGATGCTGGCGTCAGCTCCCATGACACGAACACGTCGTGGTTACGATGCTGGCGTCAGCTCCACGACACGACCACGTCGTGGTGACGATGCTGGCGTCAGCTCCCACGACACGACCACGTCGTGGTGACGATGCTGGCGTCAGCTCCCACGACACGACCACGTCGTGGTGACGATGCTGGCGTCAGCTCCCACGACACGACCACGTCGTGGTGACGATGCTGGCGTCAGCTCCCACGACACGACCACATCGTGGTGACGAGGCTGGCGTCAGCTCCCACGACACGACCACGTCGTGGTGACGAGGCTGGCGTCAGCTCCCACGACCACGACGCACATAATTGGGGCATTGAGCTGCCGGCGACGCCTGAATGACGCGACGGCCGTAAATGGACACCGCCTGTCGCTGGCTCAGCCGCACGCACACTAGGACTCTAGCTGCTCCATTCATACGAGCGATCCTGGGTGTAAAATGTGGCAAGTCTGGTGAATGTGGAGAATGTGGCAAGTCTGGTGAATGTGGAGGATGTAACAAGTCTGGTGAATGTGGAGAACGTGACAAGTCTGGTAAATGTGGAGAATGTGGCAAATCTGGTAAATGTGGTGAATGTGGCAAGTCTGGTAAATGTGGAGAATGTGGCAAGTCTGGTAAATGTGGAGAATGTGGCAAGTCTTGTGAATGTGGAGAATGTGGCAAGTCTTGTGAATGTGGAAGATGTGGCAAGTCTGTTGAATGTGGAGAATGTGGAGAATGTGGAGAATGTGGCAAGTCTGGTGAATGTGGAGAATGTGGCAAGTCTGGTGAATGTGGGGAATGTGGCAAGTCTGGTGAATGTGGAGAATGTGGTAAGTCTGGTGAATGTGGAGAATGTGGCCAGTCTGGTAAATGTGGGGAATGTGGCAAGTCTGGTGAATGTGGTGAATGTGGTAAGTCCAGCATTATGCATCAATTTACGTAAAATGTAGAAGTAAAATAAATTGTAGCAAGTCGAGTGAAATATGTTGAATGTAGGGAGCAGATTAAAATACAGCTTATAAATAAATTCTAACAAGGAAAAAATAGCGCATGATGAAGTGAGGGAAAATTAAATCAGGATGTTAAATCATGTGGACATGCTACGTAAAGTGAACGATGTATGGCAGTAAGTGTATCATGTGGACATGCCGCGTAAAGTAAATCATGTTATATGCACGCATTTGAGAAATAAATTCATGCGGAATACACGTGGCAAAGCAGGTCATTTTAACTTAATTCGTGCGAGGGATGTCAAGGAAAATAAGTAGTGTAAAGAAGGTCAATTAAAGTCGATAATTGGAAAAAAATTATGAAGATTATGTCATCAATTACCAATCACGAATGTAATAATATTACAACGCATACTATGTACTATGTATGATTCATTTAATTACAATGATACAAGCCATACACACATATAATCTGCTAGTAAACTTATATAGTACACTTGTATGATATAGTACACATAATAGTATACACTTGTATAGTGGACCTCGCGTGAATATTGTCCTACTTATAACGCGTCTGCAATTACCACCAGCATGACACGAAGAATAAAGCTGTCCGTACTCGCATGGTTACCGGTAGTTCTTTGTGCTCAGTTGCATGCAATCATCGCCAATGCGGTGTTAAATATCGCTTTATTTTAGGGATAACTTCTGCAATTGTGGAGAAGTCGCGTCGTTCTGACCTATAAGCCAGGTTTGGTCTGTCGTAATGGAGGAAAACCCCTTTTTGGCTGTTAGAGATAATAAGTAATAGAAATTAGATTATAAGATAAGATTCGATATTAAGATAATATTGGGAAAATAATGTTTCTATAATGATACTGCTATCATCATGTAAAATAGAACATATACCATGCCACTGCATCTAGTTATCGAAATATTGATACCCTATGTGGATGATATCGCTGTAGCTAAAGCATCACCTGCATGGTCACTCGATGAGCGGTTGCATCATCAGCAGCTAAATGCAGTGACTCGTCGAAACGATAATCCGACGCACCCATAAAAACCTCCACCTTAATCACCCTTGCTAATGATTCTCTAAACTGTGAGTTTTCGTCAATTAGGATTAGTGAAGCGCATAATAATGTAGACAAATCAATATGCCATAGAGGGAAGGTATTACGAGAAGGGCCAGCGCGTGACGTCTTTGTTAGGCGTCCAGAAACTCATTTAATGACCGCGCTTCTGTTTGTTCATTCCAATTACGGCAGATCATCCGGCCCAATGCGACTCTAATTAAACCTATTGATCCATGAGAAAGAATTGGACACCTCAATGCTTGATGATAGCCATCTTCTGGCTACGTGGCAGATCGAAATTCTTAAGAATTGTTTGCATCAACGTTCATTCAGGGCATGAGTTAAGAATCACTTCTCTTATAGGGACTTTTCGTCGTGATGGGTAATATTTTCGAGCAATAAATGTTTACTCCTTTTGATCCTAAAATTCAATGTCTAAATACTTGAAGATTCTTCTAAATAATACTCTCAAATTAAAAGGAAAACATTGGGCAAATATTTCTTTCGATGATGAATTCAAATAATGTTATATGAGCTTTTTCGTTAACATCAGGTTGGCATCACTGATTTGCATAAATTACCTTGATGATTATGGATGTATCATTTACCTGATTGACGAATCAATAGCTAGGTGACATTTCTAATTACCTAGCATGGAAAATAAATTTAGTTGCCATAAAGACGAACAAAACAAATCTTGTGTCTTATGTCATAACTTTCAAAAATTGAAACCTCGACTTTGATTGTGCATCCCCACTCAAGTTAACGAGCATTCCTTCTTATTCTTCTTTCTATATAAAGAAACTTTCTTTACGGCCAAGTGAAAGTTATTTCTCCCAGGAATAGAGTAATTTTTAAATTGAAAACGAAATTTTAAGGTCTAATTTGCCTGTTTATTATTAATTTTTATATAATTTTGGTTCAATCGAAGTTCGAGGTAACAAAGATGTCGTTAAGAGCCTTTTGCTTTCAACGTACGTCACGATTCAATCACGACGTCTGTAGTCAATTAGTTTTATACCAGCAAGAATATTTAAGATGCACTTGAAGGCCACTCGCCATTATCACGCTAAACAATGGAGCGATGAGGGTTGCTAGTATGGGGTGTCTAATGAACATCATTTCCTAATGGTCATCGTCTGGCTAAAACAATGGTGCAATCAGAGCAGCCATTATACCTCGCGTCTGAAGCACAACATGACACCACATAATGGCCAGCTTGTGGCACTGACGTCCTCAGGCTAGACAAAAGGTCTGGCTTCACGTGTCTATATTGAATCGTGCATCTAGAGGTTCTGAGCATCCTCTGGACTCAGAGCACCTCGTGCCTCAGGGTACTCATTATTATTCAACACAACAGCTAACTCCGTGTAAAATATTCGGAAATTTTTTACGGTCTTATTTCCAACTGAGAACTTAGCCCGCCGTTGCTAGGTATATAATATAGATAAAATCCTTGTTATTTGAGAATATCGCTAATCCAAATCCTGTCGTAACTGCCAGAGCTCGTATATTAAGCTCTACATGAGGATCGAGGTAAGTGACTAAGGCCGTGAAGGATAGTAAGACACATGTCTCTAGATAACATATCTTATATACGGGGTTGTTATACATTAAGATACAGAGGTATAAGCTATATACGGCGTCGACCGTAAGGTCGGAGAACTCAACCGACGCGTTACATCGCGGAGCGCTTAATTATCAACTACTGCGGGGGCCTTTACTTAGGTTCCTAGCCCTTATATAGCTTTCGCTTCCGCCCACAACTAAGGTCTTGATCACGTGATCTATCACGTGTCTTCCAGATGCTGACTCATGTCATCAATCTCTATTAGGCCAAGTAAGTGAATAATACGTTTAATATTAATAATATTATCTATAAATAATAAAATTAATAATTTTACAAACAAATCAACATAATTAATTTGAAATTCGTTGGAGCAGACATTCTGCACCGAAATCGCATTTCGACTCTAAATAGGAGAAATTTCTTTTTGAATGATAATTAATGTTCTCTTATCTAAGTAAAAATCGCCTTTAATTAATAAATGTAACTATCCCAAAAATTGCTCAATGTTACAGAATTAAGAAATTGAAAATAAAATTCCCATGTATCATCATTATCAATAACTGCCCTGGTAAAGTTATTTTCTACAGGAACGCGATATTTGTAAAAAATTAACACTAGTTGGATTGAGAATTATCTTTGAGAGGTGAAAAATATAATAACCACGTTTGTCATTTAATGTTGATATATTTTTCTTGATCCATAACATCTACAATTGTCGCAGCAGTTGATGGAGTGTCTGCATGAAGAATATTTCATATAAATATTCGTTCTAAATTTTACCAAACAAGGAAAATTTTTCATTTCGCTTTCGTAGGTAAGAGAAAAATATTCTACCGATATTACTTAGTCAATGTAACGCCATCTGATGTCATTTCATTAATAAAGTTGAGTCGCTAACAGATGGTGACTCGATCCGCTCGGTCGGAAGAGCTTAGGCATTTAATACCGCGTTTGATGTCTTCATCGTAGGCGTCGCACGACATCGCTACAGATCGCTGCTCACAAATGAAGGAAGCGCTTTGTATTGTGAGCGCTGTTAGAGCTGTATATCTCGAGACAGCTTCCTAGATGTCAGGCTGTTAGAGCTGTATATCTCGAGACAGCTTCCTGTCAAGTCATGCGCGCTAGTTCACTTACAATGACTTCTTAATTGACGGGTCGACTTGCTGAGCTCAGTGACGCGGTAACTCCGAACCAGAGTTATCCAAACTTCCGTGTATTTTTCACTGTGCCTGTAACCGTAATATCAAGGCACAATATAATATGTCTCTAAATAAACAGACATTTTTCCTACGGCTGTTGCAGGAAAATTATTTATTTGGATTAATTTACTGAAATCATTTGTTAACCGTGCTTCATCCTATATTAATTTGTTAACCGTGCTTCATCCTATATTAATTTGTTAACCGTGCTTCATCCTATATTAATGCATTTGGAAACATAAAAACGTATGTATACTACTCCACACCACGCTACAAGTCGTGGAAATAGAAAGGTATATTGACAAAAAAATAATGAATGCTCGCTGATCGAGAATTCATTAGCAACTAATGGTCCTTGACATTATTAATCTTGGTTTCATTGTGGCCGTAACCGCGGTGCATTACTTTAGGTTCTCTAAAAATAAAATGACATAAATAATGTATGACACTCACACTGGCGTGCTTGGTGAAGTTGCGGTCGTGACGTGTGTCGTACAGAGGGCGATGTTGATGACGTTGCGTCCATCACACAGATCACACAGACAGGGTAGGTGACGTTACGACAGTCACACAGACAGGCTAGGTGATTTTGCAGCAATTATACATATCACACAGACAAGCTGCGCAACGTTGCGGCCGCAACACGCGCTGTATTTGTGAGCAAACTCGGCGTGAGCGCGGCGATATGTGGCGGAGCGGCGCATTTGTGTCGACTCATCTCCGCTAATTGACGCGACCCTCAACAGCATCACAACTTCTCTCGCAAGCAATTAGCACAACTCAAAGAACAAGATCTCATTCAACAATGTTTCTTCGTTGAAGAATTAGATCTCCTCAACTGACAGCCGTTCGTCGGCCATCTATTATCTCGCTATGAAGCGCCTATATATAGTTTTCAACGAAGATGAAAGCGTGGGCAGGGCGTTAAAACCTACATCTCTGCACTAGGGGATTTAAGTTGGGGGCATCTAACCCTATCGGTGCGCGCTCCCGACTCCCTCCTCTTTCTTCCCAATAGTGAATAAATCTCACATTTCCTACCACCCTTTCAGAGACTCCCCTTTCCAAAGACTCCCCTTCCTCGTTCTCCCCTTTCCCCAGGCGCCGCGCCCTTTGTCCTCCCGGCGTTGCACGCTCCTCGTTTCCTCTCGCCCTTCATTGGAGCGCCACCATCGTTATCTCCCCAGCCCATGCCCCCAACACCCCCTCCTCCCACCATCGTTATCTCCCCAGCCCATGCCCCCGGCGCCGCGCCCTTTGTCCTCCCGGCGTTGCACGCTCCTCGTTTCCTCTCGCCCTTCATTGGAGCCCCGCCATCGTTATCTCCCCAGCCCATGCCCCCAACACCCCCTCCTCCCCACAAGTCTCAGTCACCACACGACGATGTCGCTGCAGGGGAAAGCTCTGAAGCCGCCAGTTTTTCATCGCAATATGCAAATGCGCTGGGGTCGGAGTCGAGTGCTGAATTGCTTTGCTTCTTTCACTCGAGCAAAATTGGGAGCCCTCGATATTGCGTTTCAAGTGTTGAAGCAATTGCCTAATGGCAGGTTTGGAGCCCGGCATCCATTCAGCGCCCCAAGGGGTCCATTAGGGGATCACCATTATGGCAGATTGGCAATGAACACAGGAAAGAAAGACCAACAGTAATCGAAAACCTTCAGGGATTCAGTCTCTGTGTTCCCTTCTCCAAAGATCATCTGCGACGTCGATGCAATATTGCGCACCTCCCACATGACTTTCAGGCCTTAATATTTATGTGTAAGAACTCATTCATTATCTTACTATGTTATTTACAACTATGTTGAATCATAATAGTCGTATAATATAAGGTCGATGACTGGAAGCTAAAGCAATCGAGTCATATTAGTGCACCAAAACAGTCCATTGTTTTCGAAGCATTGAATGTATTATAGCTGTTCATTATTGCAAGTGCCAGCCTCCTGCATTTGTAATTAATTACATTCTTACAAGCTAACGCATTTTACCAGCTTTCATTGCAATGAATTAGAGATATTGCAGTCTGGATAAATCAACGGAGTTTGATGCCAGCATTCAACTATCTCTGAGATAGCTTTGTATGATGCGAAAAATTAATGCTTCCAGCTGTCCTACAAAATAATGAAGATTTTATGTTCATTTAACGGAGCCAATTAATTTCAAATTGCCCTCTACTCATTTGTTTATTGCCAATTGACAAATGCATGAAACTTCTTTTAAAAAAGTTTCTGACAAACGTCCAGCAGGCGACGTTAACGCTCAAAGTAACATTTAAAATAGAACATGATGAAAAAAAATATGAAAAATTTTTGTTGAATTAATTTCTCTTCATTATAATCGTAGTTGTAAATTCCCAATAATTTTGTTGTTATTTCCAATAATGTTGTTATGTCCCAATCGTAGTTGTTATTTCCCAATAATTTTTTTTTTCATTTTTCACATTCCGAATGACTTTAGGAAACAATTGGCAAGTTTTTATTCTGCATTTCAAAACAAATTATGAACCCTATCAACAACTTCAAAATTGATTAATGCCATTTATACATATTTAAAATACTTAATTTACATTTTTATTAATTCGAAAAATAACATTTTAGGACATATTGAAAAGAACAACGAAAACTGAACAATAAAAACTATAAATAATGATCAAAACTGAGAAAAATACGGATTATGACTTCAATTTAAAAAAAAATAATGTAGGAGATCGAGGGGATTCCATGAAAATATCTTCACGGAACGAGATTAGTTTTATTTTAATTTTTAATTAATGTTTCATCCTAATTTTTTCGCCTCATTGTTGTTTGCTGACACCAATTCAAACATTTCATTTTAAATCATTGCTGCTTTGGCATCGGTTACTGTAGATCGTACATCGCTCGGCCTTAAGCCTTGGCATCAATAAGTCTCACGTAAACTTAGCTTATCTTTCATTTGATATGAACATCCATGGTTTTGAATTATTATTAACAACATATGTTACACAATCAATATAACATCTCTAAATAGAATAGAATGTATGTTTCGTTGCTACACATTCATGTTTCTTAGCCCTCACATACACGTAGAACGGCGATATAAAGACAATTTGAAACCTTCAATTTCAAACACAACATTTTCAAGAAGCAGCTATTATATTTAAATCGAGCTAGTTCTTTTTCATATGTATTTACAATATTATACGTAAATATAACTGACTTGTAACCGTTTGGATCTGATGTCGCTTCCTAATCATCGTTGGGGGACGCGAGAGAATAAGGATGATGAATGCTATCATTAAGAACATTATTGTGCGCCGCCCTGGCGTACATATGATGAGCGTACATATTGGCGTACATAAAAATATTGGCGTACATAAAAACACATATATTGGCGTACAATGATGAGCGTGAGTCGTGCAGGATGATGTCCACACCCAAATTATGACAATGAATATTTAGGAACGAGCATAGTTATTACGGTCGTATTACACACAAACTACGCAACATTGCATACATTTTCAATCAATTTTTCAAATAGTGTAAAGACATAATAATACAAAACGTTACATATTATGTTACTATTAACAATATAATAAAATTAACTACAGTAATATACATAACGTCTCATAAGCCCCGGCAATAATACCGACTACAAGACCTTATATATTTTGTACGTACTAAGGTATTTTTCACTATCCTAAGTCAGCATCCCTATCCTAGAACTTTATATATTTTGCGCGAGATAATTTGTGTTGCATACTCCTAAGCTATCATACTATCCTAAAATCCTTTATATTATGTTAGTATTAGCTTATGTTTCACACTTGTAAACCAATAAATTGATCCTAGAACCCTACATATTACGTCTGAATTAGCTCATGTCTTCCACTCCTTGTCTTTCACACGATCGTACATCCCTAAATAATAATAACTTGGATGTGCAGAAGTCATCAGCGATGACGGGGGAGAGAAGATCGGTGTGGGCACCACTGCTGTCACCCCACGCGCTATTGTGCCGTCGTAACGATCTCTCTCGCAGGGGCTGCAGAAAATGGTGGACGTACAAAGGAAGTGAATTGGAGAGCCTGCAGGGGTCGAACCAAACTCATCTTGATCATGGGGCTCGTCAGACGAATGAGGAGTATTGGCCACATGCAGGAGATGTGAGGAAAGTTTGCAGCCTGCAGAGCAAACCAGATTTGTAGGAGTAAACTTTTACAGAATGTAGTAGCGATGTGAAGTGATAACGACGCTCAGCGTGGATATGAAGAATTTTAACACGTTGACTACGTATTGGTACATATGTGTACCACGAAAAATATTTCTCCAGGAGGTAGTGGTATACATAATTCAGGTTGCCTAAAATCGGCCAAATCGAAAAACAAAAAAGGCCAAAAAAGGCCGATAATTCAATGTATACTAGTTTATTTATAGGTTCCGCTATAAAAATTCCATTTATTTTCTTTTTGCAGTATTTAAAATTTAATTAGGAAGGACTCCTATCATAAATTTTAGCCGGCCAACGCAATTGAGAAAAACTAAATCACGGAATTTGTCCGGAAAAAATGACCGTCTGGCAACTATGCTTAAAAAAAGTACAAAAAATGAAATAATAGTACAAGATGAAGCAATCGTAGTCAACGTGTTAAATAAATAGAAGAAGTAAAGATCACGAAATAAGTACAGTACAAGAGAGAATTATTACCAGCAGGCCGATGAAAGTAGTGTATTTATATATTTCCGGCAATGTCTAGCATTTGCAAATGTAGTGATTACGGTGGACATTCGAAAAGAGTTCAAGAAAAGAATAAGCTTGTGCACCATTTTGGTGGATGATGAGCATTGGAACCAATTAGCATCAGTGGTCAAAATTTGCAGAATGATGACGAAAAGAAAATTAATTGGTACACTGCATTAATTGTAAGTAATTATTGACCATTCAAAAAGCGTTACAGACGTTTAAAATATGCTACTTAAATGAAAAAATTATAAATTCAATAGAAATGATTAACCTTAAAATTTGCATAAAAAAGATGAGCGTTTGTTTAAGCGATTCGTGAAGCAGGAGTATTAATGAAGAGGCCATATATGAAAAAGAGGTCTACAGCATACATATATCCTAAATTGGATGCATTTTCATCATGCCTCAGAAATGAAGAACTTCTACAATATGCAATCGATATTAAAGTATTTACAATACGCCACAAAAACAAAGAGCCTTTGCTACATATAACATCCGTAAAAAATGTTTACAACATGCCACAGAAACAACCTATAGACGGTCAATTCGGGAAAATTTTATATTAAATAATGAATTTATTGTGAAAAATAATTTCACAAAGAGAGCGTAAATGACAAGATGTTACGATGCGATCAAACATGGTGAGATGTTACAGGAGAAGAACAAATATACTATTAAACAAAAGGGGCAGCAATGATTGAATACTACAGTATCATCAGAAATTATAACATGTCGCATTATAAGCAGAAATGAACGTCACAACGACAATACAAATGGTATCCCAATAGTATCATAATTAAAAAAATGTAACCACAGAGACAGAAATTATATAAAATGTCGCAGTGGGAGCCTGAATTACAAGATGTCACGAAGGTGTTAGAAATGACAGAAGATGCCACAATGGAAGCACAAATGAAAACATGTCACATAGGAGGTGCATTCAAAACATGCAACATAAATGTGGCACATTCACAACATGCAACATAAATGTGATGCATTCACAACATTCAGCAAGAATGTAATGCATTCACAATATGCAGAAAGAATGGAATGCATTAACATGCAGCAAGAGTGTGATGCATTCACAATATGCAGAAAGAATGGAATGCATTCTCACCATCAACCAAGTTTTAGAAAATGCAATGATTTGCGACGCTCAAAGATCATGCCCAAAAGAGGACTTTTAACTTTAAGGTTTTTCATGCTCTTGAATTACCCATTATCTAGAATTAAAGTTATGTTTTATCGTGAAAGGTTGCTTTCGAGTCTAAACTTTTACATTGCCATGTTCTGCTTGTTAATCTCTGTTTCTGCGTAAAATGTTTCACTTCGCCATAGAAAAGTTTGTTTGGCCTGAATCTTCCATTAGAGTCTTCCCAGTGACGAGTTCGTAAAATACTTGCACCTAAACAATCATTCGCCTAATGTTTTATCTATAATTGAAATTACGAGTACTTACGGTCGGTCCATTTCCTTCTGATATTTTCATCATGTAAATTCCATAAATAACATTAGATAAAGATTTTGCTCTAGTAAGAACCATCTGTCAAGGAGAGCGAAAGCGTTTAACTGCGCAGCAGTTCTTCTGGTCCACGAACCGCTTTTCGCTGTTTACGTTATAGGGTGTAATTTGATACAATGTTCAATTTGCTGGGTTTAAAAATAGAGGTTAATTGGATGCAAGCCTTCAATAAATGCCAGTCAAAATTGCTAGAAAATGAACTTACTTTATATTGCATATCAAACTCGCAATCGGAAGAGAAAGAAACAAAATTTCATTCTACTAATTCTGAAAGCAGTGAATGACTGTTTTATTCATAAATAATTTCCTGAAATACCAGAATTTTCATCTCTCTGTAATACTGTGGGAAGTTCCTTTTTTCTGGTGAAATCATAGATCACGATGCTAATGAAATAACAATCCATGTATTCGAAGAAACATTCGTAATTTTTATGAATTACTATGCGAAGAAATTAGAATTATCGCCTATGTAAATGGAGTCGCAAAAGTTGGTGCATGTTTCCTGGTCACACTGACACCCCGAGCGATGCCATTCGCTTTATCCATAGAGTGAGTGCAGAACAATGGTGATGGAGCCCCTCGATGAAAAAAAGTCTAATGTGCTTAGAAAGTCCATGAACTGAATTGCCGGCGATGAAAGACTCGAGTGAGGAAACCTGGGCCTGGTTTACAGAGGGGACAAAAGATTCGAGAGGGACGCGGGCTGCCATTGGTCGTCCCATAACGGGACTGAATAGCAACTAGGGTTGGCGAGCTGTGAGGGGTAGTTAAGTCCATTATTATGGTTATTACACTTTCGCGAATTACACACTCCTTCTCTGAATCAATGCCTGTACTTGAATTTGTAGTCCTGGGAGCTGTGCTATAACATGGCGGCCATTACGTGACAGCTTCAGGCAAGTTTGTCGAACTTGATGTATGGCATCGTAAATAGTAATGACAGATTATGAAACTTAGTGATAATAATACCAAATTATTATATGTGGTAATGATGACATTAAATTATTGAACTTAAGTGTTAATAACACAATATTGTTAAATGCAGAAATGATGACATCAAATTATAAAACATTGTGATAATAACATAAAATTATAAAATGTAGAAATGATTGACTCCAAAATGTAAAAGTTACTTATACTTATAATAAAATAGAATTATAAAATTTTATGATAACTGTACCGTATGACATTTCGTGCGTGCAGGGTAGGAAACACGGCAGCACCGTAAAGGTTTCATTAATTTGAATCATACAGGAATCATGCATACAGGAATATCGCTATGCTACAAAAAATACATCCAATTATAATAATTAGAGATAATAACACCAAATAATAATAATTACTATTTCAAACACGTAATAATAACATTTTTGACAGGAATATTGTTTGAGCTTCTGTAAGATTACTGTTATTGTCCTCATTGTAATTATAAATAATTTTTTTTTTGCACAACGGACTCAGACATTTGAGAAGACGGTGTAGTCACCTGACGATGTGTTCGTCGCTCACTTCACATACATTATTTGCTTGAAAGTATTATTTAAAAAACTAATTCACCCGCTTATTTGATGAACTTGACTTCACATAACGATAACTTGCTGCTTAATTTAAACTCCTTAAATTCCATGTTAAATTCGATGACATACGCCGTCTTATACAACATATAGCAATTAATATAAATTATACCGTTAGATATAACTAATAGCAACTAATCTATCTTATAAGTACCGTCATATTTAACATATAGCAAGTAATATATCATATACCGTTATATATAACATGTAGCAAGTAATATATCATATACCGTCATATATAACATATAGCAACTAATATATCTTATACCGTCCTATATGACATATAGCAACTAATATATCTTATACCGTCCTATATGACATATAGCAACTAATATATCTTTTACCGTCATATATAACATATAGCAAGTAATATATCATATACCGTCATATATAACATATAGCAACTAATATATCTTTTAACGTCATATTTACCATATTATCAGAGTAAACCGGCGTGGTCCGCAGTTCAAATAATCCCAGAGGTCACAGAATCTTGGAGTCACGGATCTTTTTAACATTAATATTGGATTAATAATTATGTCCAATATATCCTATTGCCTTATTGCAGCCAGGCCAGAGTGCTGAATGTGGGTCTGAAATATTTGGCGACGCTAACCGCAAAATTGGAGGTACATCAGAGGCTGCATTGTTTCTAAAATTTCCAGTTTCCGGTTGGCCGGATGAGGCTGTAAAGCACGATCTACAAGTCGGTAATTTGCAGTGCAATTGTCTACTGTAATGCCTGGGGTGTTGAAGATACATTCATCAGGGTTGATTTGGTAAGAATTGTTATGACAATTATTCTTTATTTTATGAAATTCTGAGACAGCACTCACATCACAGCGCTCACTTCACACAGCACTCACATCACACAGCACTCACCTCACACAGCACTTACATCACACAGCACTCACCTCACACAGCACTCACCTCACACAGCACTCAAATCACACAGCACTCACCTCACACAGCGCTCACTTCACACAGCAGTCACCTCACACAGCACTCACCTCACACAGCACTCAAATCACACAGCACTCACATCACACAGCACTCACATCACACAGCATTCACCTCACACAGCACTCACATCGCACAGCACTCACTTCACACAGCACTCACCTCACACAGCACTCACATCACACAGCACTCACCTCACACAGCACTCACCTCACACAGCACTCACCTCACACAATACTCGCCTCACACAGCACTCACCTCACACAGCACTCGCCTCACACAGCACTCACCTCACACAATACTCGCCTCACACAGCACTAACATCACACAGCACTCACATCACACAGCACTCACATCACACAGCACTCACCTCACACAGCACTCACCTCACACAGCACTCACCTCACACAGCAGTCACCTGACACCTCACACAGCACTCACCTCACACAGCACTCACATCACACAGCACTCACATCACACAGCACTCACTCTCACCTCACACAGCACTCACCTCACACAGCACTCACCTCACTCAGCACTCACCTCACACAGCACTCACCTCACAAAGCACTCACCTCACACAGCACTCACCTCACATAGCACTCACCTCACACAGCACTCACATCACACAGCACTCACCTCACACAGCACTCACCTCACACAGCACTCACCTCACACAGTACTCACATCACACAGCACTCACCTCACACAGCGCTCACTTCACACAGCGCTCACTTCACACAGCACTCACCTCACACAGCACTCACCTCACACAGCACTCACCTCACACAGCACTCACCTCACACAGCACTCGCCTCACACAGCAGCTGTGAGGCACTATACAAGGCAGCCTGTGTATAGATGCAATTAGCTGCAGTCGTCTGGAAGAAGCTGTTGACGCTCTCAGGAGTTCTCCTAAATCTCGAAAAACTTCCCCCTTGCACAGAAAAAATCTCTTCGAAGTAAGAAAAAGCGCAAACTGCAGTAAAGTGGCCGCGTAAAGCGCCGTTCCCGCGGCCTGCTCACTTTTCTCAGAGTTGCCAAGAAACCTCGCGGCCCAAGAAGCTGGTCGTTAATTAAGCCGAGGTTCTTTTTGTAATGTTGCCGTGGCTTTCGCACTCCGTCTCGTCCTAAATAATCTCTCTAATGAAAGACCAGACAAAGGAGAAGCAATCACGCAAGTTTTGTTTCGTTCCAAGACCTATGCAGCGGCGTGGCTGAATGCCGCGCAAACCAACGAAAACTTACTTCAACTTCAAGATATTTCGTGAAAATTGTTTGGTCCTCTGAAGAACTCATCACTCAAATCACGTAAGGTTCTTTTGGAGGCTGAGAAATTTTTTCGCATGCAAAGTGAAAAGTGCATGCAAAGTGTCAATTTTACACAAAGGATAATTGACTAGATTAGTGATTCTTATCCCAGTTGTACGAATTATGTATAACTTGAATAGTGCTCAATTCTTAAACATTTTATTTCAATGATAAACGACTCGCATAATGAGCAATTGTAATTCATTTCATACAAATTATATATCTCTCAAAAAAAATAATCAGTGATTTCAATATTTATATCAATAACATGTAACGAATAGGAAAATATTCATACACATTTTTACATTTGGAAAATGATTTTGACGGAGAGCGAGATTATACTAAGATTTATATAAAAGTCGTATAACATAAATAGTGAGCGATTGCATTACGTTTTATGCAAATGAAGTTTGAAATGCTTCAAGATCTGTGAAAATTAAAAAATAAATAATTGGAATGCTGTTTCACTTAGATGGTTCTATTATAGATAGAAGCGCAATGTTAAATTAGCTTTATATTATATTTGGTAGTTGCAGAAGAGATCTAAATCATAAGAGACGTATGAACATAATGTAACTTCAGACCATTTTTATGAGCAATAAATAATTCAGCAATGCCATTGTTTTTTGTTGTTATTCAATGCAGCCTCTGTTGTAATCATTTACTTTGATTAAAGCTGTTTTCTTTAACTGCTAAGTGTTGTTCTTATTAACTGCATAGTGTTGTTTACATATTAACTGCTTAGTATTGTTCTTATTAACATAGCGTTGTTTACATTACCTGCTTAGTGGTGTTGTTCTTATTAACTGAATAGTGTTGTTTTCATTGACTGCTTAGTGTTGTTTACATTAACTGCTTAGTATTGTTCTTATTAACATAGCGTTGTTTACATTACCTGCTTGGTTTTGTTAGCATTAACTGCTTAATAGTGTTGTTCTTATTAACTGAATAGTGTTGTTTCCATTAACTGCTTAGTGTTGTTTTCATTGACTGCTTTTATGTTGTTCTTATTAACTGCATATAGTGTGGATTTTATTAACGGTTTAGTGTTGTTTTCATTTAACTGCCTAGTGTTATTTTTATTAACTGCATAATGTTGTTTTCGTTAACGGCTTAGTTTTGTTTTCATTGACTGCTTAATGTTGCTCTTATTAACTGCTTATAGTGTTGTTTTCTTTAACTTTTAAGTGTTATTTCCATGAACTGCTTAGTGTTGTTTTCATTACCTGCTTAATTGATGTTGTTTTCATTAACTATTTATTGTTGTTTTCATTAACTGCTTGGCGTTGTTTTCAATAACTGCTTAGTGTTGTTTTCATTAGCCGCTTAATGATGTTGTCATTAACTGCTTAGTGTTGTTTTCACTAACTGCTTAGTGTTGTTTTCATTATCCGCTTAATGTTGTTGTCATTAACTGCTTAGTGTTGTTTTCACTAACTGCTTTGTGTTGTTTTCACTAACTGCTGAGTGTTCTTTTCATTCACTGCTTATTGTTGTTTTCAGTGATTGCTTAGTGTTGTTTACATGAGCTGTGTAATTTCCATACACTGGTACTTTCCATACACTGGTAAATGTAATTTCCTTACACTGTTAAATGTAATTTCAATACACTGGTGAGTGTAATTTCCATTCACTGCTAAGTGTATTAACGAGTTTTTCACATATTGATTCATGTTTGAGTTCACGTTGTAGATGGTGCGAGAGGAGATGTACAAGTTTATTTCAGCGCCGCCCTTATTAATGAGAACGTGAGTTGTATTACTTGTATTATTATTATTATTATGAGTTGTATTACTTGTCTCTGACACACTCCGACTTCGACGTCGGATGTTGTATCATCACTCTATACGATGCATAATTATAATTAACTTCTATATATTATAATATAATATCACCTTGTGAAAATTTCTGGCCTGCAGCTGCAACTTATATATATTATAATATAATATCGCAAAAATATAATATATTATAAAAATTAATTATTTTAATAATAAAATATATTAATTGACGCTAATTCTAACGGATAATTTGTAAACTTTACAATTGTGTGACAAAGTGAAATTCAAATTAGCAGTGGAAATCAACTAACGCTGAAAAATCCTCGGTAAAGAGTAAGATATCAATCTATTGTTATTCAGTTAGGTTAAATGAGTTACTGTTGAATTCAATTTAAAAAACTATGATTTAGTTGTTGAAACATCGAGGATGTCCTCGAGCATCGCATTTAGAGGTGCGATCACACATGGAGGCTTTGTGGATACAACGAATAACAAAATAAGTAGAGTTCATTTCAATGACCAGAACAAAAAATGCGTAATATATGTATAAACGATTGCTTCATTGACTCCATTTCTCTAACCTGAATTCGCAGCCAACATTTGAGCCACGAATTCAATCAAAAATATCTTTGTATCCATATAATTTCGCTAACAATTGAATTCCATAAATGGATGGCACATATTCATATCAGAGAATCTTATAATTTTGCCTGCTTATTTTTTGTTGAGTACGATGACTGCAGCTGCAACACTGAAGTAGATACGAGCCTGCAGCTGCAACACTGAAGTAGATACGAGCCTGCAGCTGCAACACTGAAGTAGATGCAGGCCTGCAGCTGCAACACTGAAGTAGATGCAGGCCTGCAGCTGCACACTGAAGTAGATGCAGGCCTGCAGCTGTAGCACTGAAGTAGATACGAGCCTGCAGCTGCAACACTGAAGTAGATGCAGGCCTGCAGCTGCAACACTGAAGTAGATATGAGCCTGCAGCTGCAACACTAAAGTAGTGTCGAGCCTGCCGCTGCAACACTGAAGTAGATACGAGCCTGCCGCTGCAACACTGAAGTAGATACGAGCCTGCCGCTGCAACACTGAAGTAGATACGAGCCTGCCGCTGCAACACTGAAGTAGATACGGAACGTATGGCTGGATTTCTCGAACTAGATGCAAAATGTGACGTATATTTTTTCAAGTTTTTTAGGCTCGTGTAGATATCGTCTAGTCTTAACGGGGATTATTTACTAAAACATAGTCCATATTTTATCGGAAATATAGACTCCCGCCGAAAGATGAATTTTTAAATGCGTTTCAGAAATTTCTTGGTTTGATAGAATTGCGCCCGAAATTATCTAGAGAACATTGAAGAAATTGTTCGTTTTGATATCAAAAGACACGATAGTTTTAAATTTCTTGTTCAAGTACTTGTCAGATAAATCACTTCGACGTCGAGATTTTATAACTCCACAAACGATGGATCCTGAAACCAGTATTACACAAGGCATTTCACAAGCCTAAGCCGCGTTTGTTCACATTAGAGCTTCCGACGATGAACTGATTCTCTAAAATTTTCTGGGCTCATGTCCGGTTCAGGTGAAAATTTCTTGATCAATTTTGCAAAAGATGATGAGTGATCTTTGAAGTCTAAGATACTATCAGTGAAGCCGATGCTTTTCTATCATTCAAGGCCTGATATCCAAAGTGTTGGGAAAATTTTCCGCAATGTTATTCCTTCGTAAAGACGAACGATCGATTGCTTCAAAGCGTTGCAGTCGAGAACCGCCATGAGTCGGGACCGTTGAAAGACGTGTAACGCAAAGCGCATCGATGGCGTACAAAGGAGCGTAAGGTTACGAGTCTGACAGGCGGATGAGCTCAAATAGACGCCCTTGCGGTCCAAAGCTGCCACCAATTGATACTTGCCATTGAAATCCAATCAATGCTGTACACTAGTTGGTGTTACGTGTAGCGCGCTGTTCTCCATCATCTCATTATTATCGTAATATAATTAATATATGTATTCTGGCTTCCAACATAACAAAGAGTAATTGCACATTACTTTTGATCAAAGTGACGCAGAAGTAGTAATAATATTGAAATCATTTAGGTAGCAAAATATAGACTTGTCAACGAGACAATTATATCAGTAAAATTTTATATTCATGTCCTGCATTCGCTTAGATTTTCTAAGAAGAGTTGTGAGTAGCTGGGGAAATCCAGGTCCCCTCAACGTAGGATAACTAAGAGCCTCGATTTTAAAATTGAAAAATATTTTATTTAGAAGTTTCCAAGTGGAAATTTCGTCTGATCCCCAGTAGTGACAAGACGCGGATCAATACCTCCTCTGATACCGTTGTTGCAAGGCCAGAATCTAGAACTCCCTCTTCTGGATTACAAATCATTCGCTGGCGCTCAATTTTCTCCTCGGCACTAATTCTTTAAAGTTCTGATAGGTCCGACATATCCAAGTCTAGTGACATATCCAATCCTGAACCTTGAGGAATCAGTCAGATAAGCCATAACGCTCATCATGCTTAATAAAAAATATATTTTTTGAAAAGCTTATGCCGCCTCAAACAAAGCAGCCAATCATGAGCCAGACTCTGACAGACCGTCAGGGATTGGTTGCTAAAGGTGCAATTTGGACCAACGGCTTCATCGAGCGGAAAGGAAGGCCTCAGGCATTTCCAGGAGCAAATCTCGGCCGGATGACACTGAGAACTGCAGGGGAGACTTAAGAGAAAGATTTGCTGGGCGCTATACGGGAGCCACGACTCGTCTGCTCTCACCGCCTCTGCTAACACCGGCGCTTCAGTCAAGTTTCACCTCACTCTCCGGCACGAAATGTTCTCTGATATGATGTATATGTGGAGTTTACTCGGTATGTAGAGACAAGCAGAGGTTAGGAAGGAGTACAGAAAGTGAGATCTCAGTATTGATCGGCGACAGCGGATCGCTCCTCCAGAGCCCAGGGAAGACGCTGCGGTAAGGCGCTCAGGACGTCTCCCGGGACTGCGGATAGCGGCTGATGCGAGTCAGCTTAGCACCGCATTTTTCCCTTCTTGTAAATAAAACACAGAAGCCAGAAGAACGTTCACATACAATTTTTCCAACGCTATTACCCGTTATGATGGTGAAGGTTAGCATCTTGCAAGTCATAGTCTAATAAAGCTGTATGATAGCACAATACTAAAGAACAAATGCGTGGACTGTATACATCTTAAATTATATTTACTTTATTGCCCTTATCTGGGTGGAGACTTGATAGATTTATTTTTTTTAGTATTTTTTTCTGAAGTATTTTGTAAAGGCTTCACCATGCTGATTCCGTTCCCTGTATGGGAACAATTTCTATGCAATACACTTTAAATATGGTGTCAGCGTCTTCATGCGTTTGTACTAAGACAAATCTCAACCTTTTCCTAATATCGTACACTCTCGTCTGCATAACATTTGCGACGGTAACGTCTCTCCTGGCTAAATATATAATTCATATCTATGGATTAATTTCTATTCAATTCACATTCATCTAATTTAAAATAAATAATAAATTTTTCTTCTTTAATTAATTTATATGAAAAAAATTCATCCAGATACTACGGAAATTAGTAAACAGCGAGTTAATGTTTGTTAAAGTTAAATTGGCTTCTGTATACTTCCTTATCCAGCGATGAACAATCGTGCAGGACCAGCGACTGTTGATTGAATAAAAATTACGCCTACACTGAAGCTAGAGCATACATCGAAATCTAGTATTTGTTAGTCTATGTATTATTTAGTAACTAGTATTCAATAAACATGGCAAATGACAGCATGTAAACATACAATGCAGTCGCACTGACGGCAAATTGTGTCGCATTGACGGCAAATTGTGTCGCACATGACGGTAAATCGTGTCGCACATGACGGTAAATCGTGTCGCACATGACGGTAAATCGCGTCGCACATGACGGTAAATCGTGTCGCACATGACGGTAAATCGTGTCGCACCTGACGGTAAATCTGTTTTCACTTTATAAAAATCGAATATGCATCGTCAATCCAAAAGTTTGAATATAATCACAATATCAAATCGTGTCATTTCACCGCCTCCTGATTTATTTGCAGACAAAAAGTATTCAAAAATTCATCATAACAGTTGTGGCCTGAATTCACAGTTTTTCGGTACTATTGGGCTGTGCTAAATTTAAAAATTAAAGAAATAAGAAAAGGAAAAACATAAAAAACGAGGGAATGATCTCGATAGTTTCTTTAGTTCCTGAACAGTAGTACAAAAAATTTATAACACGTATCATCATTCGGAGAGCAAACATACTGCTAATTTTGTGCGCAGGGATAACTCGGTAAAGAAATATAATATTTGTAAATGAAAGGACTTCTTCTATGGAAGATAAATTGTTTAAAATATCTGCAAATGCTCCACAAACAATCGTCGATTATTATCTACTCACCATAGAACAATCAAACGAAATGGAAGATATAGTAAAATCTTAAAAGTACCTAAATATTAATTTGATAGGACCTAAGAACTGGGAGGATTGTGTGGACTGATTGTCATAAAATGGACGAGAAAAACTTAAATTTCTCTGATTTAGTTGAACTGTTATCATTGTGAACTTTTCCATTAACTTTGTAAATAACAATCTTGAAGACAACTAATTGCATTAAATACGCATTGTCAAGCGCTCCTGAACTGTCAGATCGGGAAAAAAGTGGTCCGCTAAACGACCATTCGAAATGTGCTATTCGACAACCTCGGGCACTGCAAAAAACAGCGAATCGGCATGAAAAGTGTCGATATCTATCTATGATAAGTGATAACTAAGATATTAGGATACCTTCGGCCGGCATGCGGGTTGTTGACTTGACCAAGCAGTGCTGCCGAAATAAAAGTACGATTTTCACAATATGGTCTAGAAAATGCTATATTCTCCACCTTGAGAATTTTACACCATATTGTGAACACGACATATACCGATATACGTTAAAGACGTGCCTTTTGGGAGGCCTGACACGGATTTGAGTCTTTCCCCTAAATTTCATGGGGAAAAATAGGTTCGCTTTACGTACAAACCGCTGTACCGATTGAGTTACTGCATTACTGCATGAATTAAGTTCGAAGCGAGGTCCCATTATTCATTGATCAACGCAGAAATGCATATTTTTAGTGCTGGTTTGAATTTGCAGGCGACCAGTTGACATTTCTCAGCTCGTGTCAGTCAGCTACTGTATCAACGCAAGCGTAAAAAAAGATTTCGAAGGAATCACAAAGACAGAAATGAAAATTAATTGAGAAAAAATGGACTTTGATTTTCATTTATATTTCACGAGATATTTCTCCATTTCATTCATATTTTTATACACGAGCATGCGAGCTTCATCAGTTGACGTTATCGACAGTGTAACTCGGTTGGCAAATCTCAAGTGTATGCATGGCTAACTTTAAAACAACACGCAGAGAATTGAGCGAAATTTTGTTCATATAACGATGCACTTTTGGCCCGCGTGTGGATCATCGTCACTATATTAGGCTCAGCAAAATGGCGTATTTATGCAACGTTTGCTTCCGGTGGGTAAGTCATTGTGTCACTTTTTGAGCAATGCGACATTTATTTTTCTGAGTAAAATCCACAAACATAAAATTTCCATCCCAAAGTTGTCACGTAGCGTAAATGCAGTTCACTTTAAGACATCTCCTGTACGATCACATTTCTTATGAAATTTTCCTAGCAATTCTTTTTGTAGCAATAAACCGCCTGAAGAGGTAGCTTGGGCGGGCGCATGTGCAAACACAACAATCATTTCGAGCGTCAAGGATTCTCAAGCAGTCCTGTAAATAACTCATTTAATTAAGATATCTAAAAACAATTTCTCGACAATTAACGATGATGAATATAAACAATTACTATTTTTACTATTAAACAATTACTATTTTTACTATACAGGGCAGGGTGGCCCAGTGGTTAAAGTTCAGAGTACCAAGATTGGCGCAGAGAGGCGCGGGTTCGATCCCAGCTCTGTGCGCCAGTTTCTGGTCAGAATCGGCAAGGAGGCCGGGCGGTTAAGTACAGCAGAATTGTAGCAGCGAGTTGCGAGTTCGTGACCGCAAAATGCTGTGAATGTTCTGCGATGTTAAGAATCGGCGATAGGCTTACGGCCTAATAAACGCTGAAACCGCTATTATTATTATTATCAAATTTTACAAGAATATAAGCCTCTATTCAAAAATAATATACGCTTGAAATTAATGCCATCAAACATATTATCTATCTAAAAGCTATTTGATCTTTCTCTTACTTTTACTGCTTCGTGCTTCGTCTTCGTGGCAACTTGATAAAGGATTATGGACGCATGAATTCACAAGGAGAGAACACTTATAACATAACTCAGGCTCACCCTGCTGTCTGATCTCGTCCAAATATGTACAGCTTCGTCGTATAAAGACACCCGCCCAAAGCCAAGTACAGACGTGGATAATGAAACAATTACACAATGACGAGAGTAGTTCCCTATGTAATATTTGTACTAAATGTCGATCAAAGAATAATTCTGGAAAAGACAATCGACCATATTTAAATTTAAAACTCGGCAGTTGTTGCCAGAACTCAACGCAAACCAAGTCTATTACAGGACATGAACTCGATCCTACGCAGGATCAGGAAGTCGTCCAACACAATATCAGTGCATCAGGTTGAGTGGCAAACCGAACTACGTCTCACCAGTGCATCGAACGATCAAGTATCTATTGAATCGTATTTTCATAAATACAACACGCGCATCGGCCTATTATTAATTTCTCGCCAGTCTGTAAATTTTCGTTCACTCTTAAAAACCAAAGCCTTAATGCGTAATTTTTGGAGAGAAGTAGCACGTCGTGACGAGTGTAAAGTGAAACTAAATCAAGGAGATAACTCAGGAACAAATGAATAACCTAAGTAGATGATTATGATGATGGAGAAAATACTTGTGTACTCTTGCAAAGCAGTTCACTGACGACTTGCACTTGACAAGAGCCTTATTTCTCAATTTTTTTTCATTCTGAAGGTCTAATTCCGTCTAATTTAATATGGATTGTAACGATAGCAAGATGAACGAGAAATGTCTTCATTAAAATTCAACTCACTGAAAGAAAGAAACTTATGTTGCTGGTTTACTCTCATTTACTCACATAATGCAAGTCAACATGAACGGAAATTTATACCTATAAGCTAGAATTTAATGAAGACCTAGTGTTTTATGATGACAATGAAGATGATGAGGTAATGATCACAAACGAACATGAGTAAAATAATGATGAGGGCTAAGACGACACAACTTGGTTGGCCCCGGCACCGAAGTCGACCATGTTGACCTCGTCAGGGCCGCCCACCACGTCAGACTCGCACTCTGCTGCCACGTTGAGCATGTTAAGCGTGACTTCTCTGTGCTGCGCTGCTCCTGACTCCGCACTCTGCCACACGATAAACGTGACACAAGATGACACTATGTTTAAATATACCTCTTAACGTTCCTCTAAATATTCTACCGATCTCCCTTTTCTACCGATCTACCTATTCTACAGATTTAAATATTAACAGCAAATCATTGTTAATGTTTGTTCTACTCGATTTTAATCTGCCTGAAGTAAAGTTGGGGAAAAACCATAATTAGTTAATGTCTTGATTTTTGAAGCAGCAAACCTGTTGTTGCAGAGCCTGTTGCTGGTTAACTTGCAGAGCAGCCAGTTGCTGAGGGGTGATGCCTGCGTCTTCAAACGCTTTCTTTTTCAAAGCTGATCTAATTTGTGATCTGAAAAGTTATTCCAAATCAGATAAAAATACACAAAGGAAAATAAATACAATGAGAAAGCTGATAACACATACAGATGAATTTCTAAGCTCGACGTAAAATGGAAGTAAAGCTCCTGTGCAAAAATAATTTATAATAATTAATAATAGTTAAGCAAATGTTCTCATAGTTACTTTGCTATTAATATTTAGTAATAGAGTAAGCATAGATGTGTAATAATCAATTTGAACCATAAATTGATATTGAAAGTTTATATTAACTGTTGGAGCGATAAATGGATTATTTTAAACTTAAAATTTTACCACTAATTACATAGTGTGACAGTAATGAATGAAAAATGCATCTATAGGCAACAGATTCTTTCATGATCAAACACTCTCGTCGTGAACTTAGTGAATATAGTCAAGTCAAACAAACAAAGAACATAGCGAATAAACTAGAAACTAAGGCCATATTCTTCAAAAAAAAAGCACATCAGTGGTAGTATGACTGCAGGAATCAAAAAGTCATATGTCCTAAACACCGGATTTATTGGATCTGGCTTACACAGTACGGTTCTTGATTCTGTGGCTGATTGCATTGAGATCATCACCAAATCTGTTGACAGCACTGCGCAGCATGTCTATTTCTTCAGCTGTCCACTTGGTCCTGTAAACATTGCATGCTTTACTAGGTTTAGCAAGTGTTTATTGAATGCCATACATTGGCTGAGTCTTGCATGACAAATAAATTCAGTGGGCAGGGGAAGAATAATCTTTAAATCTTCTTCAGATAATAATCTTCTTTTTACTTCTGCCATTTTCACAAAAGCATTCTTGCAATCTGTTCCATACATAGAAAAATTCCTCATAACTCCAACACCGTTTTGACTTGTTTTAGATTTTCTATTGGCGGCGTTTTTACTGAATAATTTCTAAAACTTGGATACATTTCCTTACAAGGATAAAGAACAACAATTGAATAAATTTTTCGAATCTAGACTAAATTACTGCTACATGTTATGAAAAGGCTGTGTCTGCAAGTCCTTACTGATGATTCATACTGATGCTAGGTCTTTGATCTATTCACTCCCACTAAACTAGCCAATGGGGATACTTCAGGCACTCAAGAAAATAACAAACAAATAACTGAGCATCTGTGCATTTGATACAGCATAAGTTAAACACACATACAAGTCATCCACGTACATGGCAATCAAATGCCTTAACTTGTATAAATGAATTTGTTCATGAAAGAATCATAACCTATGGATACAAATTTACACAATAAGATGATAGTAAAATGTCTGAATGAGAAAATATGGTACAGAGAACTGATATAGATACAAAAATCGTTTTTTCACTGTTGCATGTAAATACCTATACAAACATGATTGGCTCATACAAAAGACACATGAATTAGAAAATCAATGAATCAAAATTTAATATATTTAATATATATTATATTTAATATATATTATATTTAATATATAATATATTTAATATATAATAATGGATTATTACTATAAATTGAGTTGCTTTACAATTTCATTGGCTAGCTTGGTTGTATCAAAAATTATTTTGCTTGGATAATAGATTAATTGCAAGGTTATGATGTTGATGTTCTGTATCCAAATTGAGCAGAGCTTAAAAATGACCAGTATCAAAAGTGAGAGGTAGATATAATTTTTAAGTCAATATATATTTAAATTGCACATCTATGTAATTACCAGCAATATTTCAATATTTATTCACATTTCCCAGAGGTAAATAGCAAAAAAAATTCACTCTTGGCCCTATGATCAAAAAAATTGGTACCCCAGCATTGGGTTTTCATACAAAATTTTGCACTTCACAAGAGTTTTGTAAGTCATGTTCATACAGGATTGACAGCAGCTACTATAAAGAACTGATCTCACCCTGCAGGTGAACTCTCAGCTGTGGGGTGCAGTTCCATAGTCAGGTCGGCAAGCTGGTTGAAAGCAGTACCAGCAGCCAGAAATATCTCTCCAACCTGAAATTTACATCATCACATCAGTAATAAAAAGATGTTTTAAGCAGGAATAGCACCAATAAGTCAGAAATAAAGGTAATGGAGGCAATGTACAAAGAAAACTTAAGACTTATGAGAAACGACATATTGCTTGCTCTAGTTACAGGCTAATTCTGTTACTAAAAAATTGAATAACTCACAACCAAAGACATGAGAAAACATAATATGAATTTGAACTTTAAGGGACATCATCTCCTATATGATTGCCAAGGAAATGAGTATTGAATCATATCATGTATGGGCATGTTATATACGGTAGTGCTATAAATTCCTATTCAACACTTGACACAGATATCTTGAAGTGGTACCGTATAAAGCCACATTACCCTACACTCTTCTGGATGTTATGGGGTTACATTGGAGTAAAGGTATTAGTTTTGTAACCCTAACCAGTAAGCTTATGCTGCTGTTTTTGTATCCAAAATAAAAAAAATGCAATACAGCTGAGCTATTATTTATTGAGCTTCAATGCAAGAACTTTCAGTGACATCTCATACATTTGTTGTACTATCATTAGTGTTAATAAAGATTGGCATCATTGGAGAATTTCCCATTGCAAATATAGTCTTTCTATTTTATAAAAAACACACTAGTCAAAAATATGTAACATATAACTAACAATTAGATATTTTTGAAACATATGGACAGATATTGTTGCAATTCAATAAAAATAACAATGTTTGTACTACAAAAATCATACTTTTCTATTGCAAGGTTTGTATCTTAATATTATGGAAATTTATTCTTTGCTTAATACACTAAAACTTTCTACTATGGGTCCCCAACAGGTACCTAAGCAATTCTATTTATAAGTAATAGATATTTTCATTTAATCAAACCTATTTTAATGTATTACAAATAATTAGTATACTATAATTACTATACCAGCTGCCTGGGATACTATTTTAAGCTTACCTTACTAGCACTGTTCATGATGGGAGAATGTAAGAGAGCACTATAAACTTGAAGCGTAACACTGCAATGAATAACTGCAAGTAAATCTGAAAAATAATCCAAAGCAAGGAATGAGATTCTGATCATCAAGTAAATAAAATCATTAAATAATCATTATCAGCTATTACTATTTATAACAATGAAATTTTATTTCAAAGCAGCTTCAAAGTTTCAAAAATTTATTGATAGTTATGAGCAAAACTTTTAAAATCTTCTTAGAGCTTTAATCAACAAGACTGCAAAAATTTAAACTGCTGCAATACAACTACCAACATGCAAACCTACTTATAGGGAATTAAGAATGCAATTATGAATGTTTTTTCTCATTCACAGGTGCTTCTGCCTGATTTTCAGTTTGGGCTCAGGATAGAAGAGATTTTACTCACAATCATTACAAGGTGGCAGGTATAAAAATTTCCATAATCCAGGCTAGGAGCTAAGCTTACAGCTAGGATTAGGCTTTCCACAATCCAAGCTTCTAACTAGGATTAGAAAATTTCAGCTTTATACAATATACTAAAATCTTGTTCTTCCAAGGTGATATCTTTTTATTAAACTTGGAATCTAATGGCTTTATCACATACTTTTGTTGACAGATAAGAGATAATTCAATTAGTGGGAATCTTGCCACTCCAAAAATAGTGAGAAGGCTCTAGTAGCAGCTTTGGCTTGCAATATAGCTATTTTCCATGCCTGGCTGCCATGAAGCAGAGTTTGGTGAATATGTTGCCAATATTTCATTTTTAGACAAAAAACGTCACTGACTACCGTCAACCGGGGCTACTCGGGACGGTTTTGAGCGTTTTTTGTTAATAACTTCTTACGATGAAACATTTCATAAACAAGTTTAGGCTCATTTTATAGCTCTTTGCGAGGGCTATCAAATGGCATCTTCAAAAAAATTCCATATGCTATTTGTAAGGTGCCAGAAGCAAAAAAAGGGTGTCCCGAGTAGCCCCGTCGAACGGGGCTACTCGGGACACTTGGAATAAAACTTCATTTAAAACTTCACTCATCCATCACTAACAGTACTCTGAAGTCCTCCTGAAGTCCGCCTCTTTCATTGTAGATGATGTAGAGGTAGAATAAATGACATTTTCTGTGATTTTTACTTGTTTTTCCTTTATTGATATGATATTGCCATATACATTAATTACCGTATTATTGATGTGCAATTATCATATTATTGATGTGATATTACCGTATCCATGAACATGCCATTGAGCATTTACAACAACCTTGTCCACTGCAAGCTTCGTATCAGCAGCCTTATAGCATTTTTTTCGTATCTGTAAGCTTACAGGACGGCTCGTAATTTCACATCATTTTAATTGGGTTAAGTGAATTTACTATAGTAAAAAAGATCGTGAAAAACATACCTGAAACAGAAAGGAATATTTTAGTGACAACCAACGTATCTTTTGGAGAAATAAATCGTAGTTTAGGTCAATTACTTTTCATTCTATGATGCCTGGTGCACAATTCTATACATGACATGCTATGCACAATTTTGTGATGACTGATGATGCACTAATTTTTCGATAAGTGAAATTTTTTTCGCTGAGCAAGAAAAATGTGATCAATATTCTTTGTTTTTAATCAATTTTTTTCGTAATTGGAGCTTTTGCTAACTGAGGTTCTAATGTAAATGTGTTTTTAGAGGTGTCCCGACTAGCCCCGGGGGGGTGGCCCGAGTAGCACCGCCGTGCGGAAATAGCCGCCATTTTTTTTTGGAATGAGATAGGCAAAATCGGCCAATTACGTTTTCAAGCCGACACCTGGGTGCAACTTTTATGTAAGTAACATTTTTTAATACGGCGAATATTTTTTTTGCTACAGACCTTAGCAGAAGTAACTTTTCAAAACAGCGTTTTTCACCATTTTTTTCAGGAATTTTTCAAAGCTAGTAAATGTCGTATTTTTCGACTGCCTTTATACTACATAGATAGGAAAAATGTTGAAGTTTACGCCACTATGTTTAGTTTTGCAATATTCCAATTAGTTTCGCTACTATAACGGTTTTACGCCGTTTCGGAGGTGCGTCCCAAGTTGCCCCGCCAGTCCCGAGTTGCCCCGGTTGACGGTACTCATGATGCATTGGTGCCAGGATTAGAATTTTCCTACTTGTTCTGAAATGTCACGGCTTCAATGTGACAAATTTTGATACATTTGGAATCTTGCGGCCCGATTGTGAATTTTGTTAACAATTATATAAGAGGCAATTCATCAGGCAGAAATCTCGCAGCTCCGGAAATGGTTGGAAAGCTCTGGTCACGGCCCTAAGGTTAGAAGTTTTCCATGCTTGATTGGTGCATTGTTGCATTGCCAGCAGTCTCCAAGATGCGTTGCAAACATAATTTAAAAAAAATTGTTCAAAATCAACTCTGATGAATGTATCTTTAACACCCCAGCCCCCAGGTATTACAGTAGACAATTGCATTGCAACCAAAATTACCAAATTGTAGATCATGCTTTCCAGCCTCATCCGAGAGCATAGTGGCAAAGCAGAGAGTTTTTTAGACTCTCCCTCAAGTTTATTTTTGAGTCCTACATGTAGACCATCAAAGTATCCTGGATACCAGCATTATCATACTTAAGAAATTGGTTTAAATCTTGAGTAAATGAGAAAATTGAAAATGACTGATTCTAAAAAAGCTCTGGTTTGCCACTTTGTCCGAGAGATCAACCCAACCAGAAACAGAAAATTTTAGAAACAATGCAGTCACTGATGTACCTCCAATTTTGCGGTTAGAAACTTGGTACTGTCAAGTGTCAAAGATTTGCAAATATCTAAAAGTAAAATGCAATAATTTCAATCACAAAGTGCTGGCAAGATCTTCTGAAGGCATTAATTTTTGCCGCTGATGCATCACTGAGACTGAAAATCTACAGACCCACTTTCTGCACCCTGTCCCTGACCCTGGCCTGGCTCTGGCTGTAGAATTAAGGCAATATAAAATATTGGACATCATTTTCTAAATATTGCATACATAAACTTATTTTACAAATTACAGGCATTGTTTTTATAGGTCATCAACAAAAATGTGCAGCTTTCCTTATTTTGGGCCATAGAAAAAATTGGACAAAGGCTTAGAAAGAGCTCACTGCTCACTCATGATTAATGGATTCTGGCTTAGACTTTTGCCTTTTTCCAAAATGGCAACTAGGGTAAACGCGGTATATTCCAACACATTAAGGACGCATCGAGAAATGAAAAACTATAAAAAAAACGTATGCGTTACGCAAGTTCTGTTGCCTTCACATTGAAGAGGAGCATATTGCTCCTCTTGCTTAATCTTAGATTATTAGGTTCTTACTTTCATTCCTGGCACTTTGGTGTATT
>NW_025935957.1:0-25469 GCF_000764305.2 Hyalella azteca | reverse complement strand
AAAATCGTCATGAGATGCCCAGACGCCACGAGACTGGCCATAGCTGAGGCTCTCATCATCAAGCAGGAGTCTCCAGCTATTAATTTACAAACTACCGGATTTGTCAGGACGTTAAAATTTTTCTCGTAATTCAAGCTTTGATTCCAATCTGTATCCATAATACCCTATGTTTGTACTATTGTCATTTCAAAATTTCAAATTCACTTGTTGCAAAACTCGTCCTCTACTTGATAATGAATGAAGTTGCATTCGAAACGTCGTAAAATTAAAATTATACCTAATAAAATGTCCCTTGGAAACCTGATATTTGACTTTTCAGTTCCTATCAAGAGCCTAATTCGCCGAATAAAGAAAAACAATAAGAAAATTGTCAATAAGAAATACTCTCTGGTCTTCTACTCTCTGGTCTATACTAATAGAGCTTATCGCGTTCTGTTCTGTCGTGTAAGTGAAAACAGTGGATATAGGTTAATTTTTGTTACATGAGCGCAACTGCAACTTATACAATGCGTTACTGCTACTCACGTATGTAGTAAGTTTTGTGCATTTTGTTGACAAGCACGGGCAACCCGCATGAGGAGTCGGTGACGCAAGAAGCCAAGTCCAAGTTAGTAAAACCAGTTGCGTAGTAGTTTCCATTATCTTGAGGAATGAAGAGTCCCGTCTCAATTTCTCGAGCAACTGTAAAGAAATTAGTCAATGGAATGATACAAGTATTCGTCAAAATTATGAACCAAGATGCCGCAAGCAAAATGCATCATGGACGCAATTACGTCCATGATGGAGCAGGGTCGCCTGCCAAAGACCGCCACTGCCCTGGATAAAATGGACCATCGTGATTCCTGCCTTCCGGAACGTAGCCTTCAACACTTCTGGACAATCATATCTAGGCCTTGCGTCGAACCAATCCTCGGTCGAACGGCCACTCTTCGAAGGACGATAAATTTTGGAACAGAACTATGCTATCTGAAACCTAACCTCAGATGCGGTGAACGTAAGATTACGTAACTTAACGATGCCCGGAAGTCATATTCGATCCGCGGCCAGGTGGTGCGCGGCAGGTTTTATGCAAGGCCGGAAAAGGACAAAGATGATCGGTTCACGGCTGATTGGTGGATGTCCGAAGAGATCCAAGGCGTTCGACTCAAGGCTTTTTGGTGCACAAAATTGGTGGTGCACGGCTGCGCTCCCATAGAGGGGTCGCCTGCCAAAGACCACCACTGCCCTGGATGTAATGGACCATCGTTATTCCTGCCTTCCGAAACGTAGCCTTATGGAACATGTTATTGTAGAAAATATCCTTAGCTGCAAATCCTAAAGCAAAAACAGGGAGGAGACTACAAGCTAGAGCATAGCATCTTCGGATCTAAAGAATTAGGCCTGTTTTGGCCAGTCGCCGATTCGTGTACTTTTTCGCGACTCGTTCACTGATCTAAAAACTGGCGTTTTGACAAGATATTTTCAACTGACGTTGATTTACAACATCACTGAACTTTCACTAGTTCCGTATGGTGCTAAGCATTTCAAGGTTGAACATATATACATCGACACTACATTTCTCGCTTCGAGTCACCGACATGTGAAACATCCTCTCCGGTTACCTCGTTAACGCTCCGAGTATAAACTCGTTCAAGAACATACTAGATAAAGCTATGGAGAAATATATGGTCAGACTTGAAATGCCTAGCACCATATCGAACCCGGTGGAAGTCTAGTAGCTATTTCAAACTATCGTCAATTGGGATAAGATCCGGTCAAAGGACCTGTTTTTAGATCTCCTGGGGACAAGTCTCGAAAAGTACAAGAATCGGCGACGGGCCACATCAATAATATTCTTCAGCGCCGACATCACTATGATATGATATGATACCTGATATGATATGACATGATATGATACCTGATATGATATGTTACATGATATGATATATGATATGATATGGTATGCTTTTTCCTAGCATTGCCCAGTGTATTCTTGAACGCGTTCATACTCGGAGCATCAACAATTTCGATCATAATGACAATGCTAGAGGTGAGCACTGCAGCTGAAAATTAAAAAAAGGTGTCTTATATTCTTTTCGTGGCACAAATGAAAAACGAAAAACTAAATTCTGACAAGGATTACAATTAGAATCGTGCACGGTGAGTTTCACTGTAGAATAATTCGTTGTAAATGTAGGGTCGTTAACTGAAACAATTTAGATTTAATTAACAAGCAAGGAATATCTCGCACGAAGATATACAGGATAATTGTATGGATGTATGGATGCATTTGATATACAGTGTACCGAGGTTTAAGCCTAACGCTTTGCTACGCGTTGACGTGACCGCGACACGTAGTTATCTTAGGAGGTCGCGGCGCGTCAATCGGTCTCTTCTGATGAAGTGTACAAGCTTATATGAATCTTGAACCTTGAAACTCACAAGACCGGCCCTCATACAGAGCTGGAGAAACCTACCAGCATCGTCGTCATGCAAAGCGTATTCCGTAGAAGAAAATGCGAAATAGTAACTGAGCGATGATTGCTGGAACCCTCGTAATTTTGGATTGGACTCAACTATATATTTCCGCTACCGGATTTGTTTAAACTTTTAGATTGTTTGCAGAAGGACTTTCTGGCTCTAAATTTTTGTGTTTTATCCTATTTACATGAATTATTATTTCAGTCCTATTTACGTGCACAGCTCAAACTAAATTTAATGATTAAATGCTTCTCTTAACTTGCAAATGAATGTTGTTACATTCGAAACATCGTTTATATATATTAATATTACTTGCTAACTTGCTAAACCTGCCTTTTGATCTACCAACGTCATCTAAAGAATTGTTCGACTCCTTGAAAATTGTAATGCATTCTCTGGTCATTATTTGTATGCAGATAAATCTCACTATATCTACTCCTAATGCTTCAAGTCTCACTATATGTACACCTAATACTGTAAGTCTCACTATATGTACACCTAATACTGTAAGTCTCACTATATGTACACCTAATGCTGCAAGTCTTACTATATGTACACCTAATGCTGCAAGTCACACCATATGTACACCTAATACTGCAAGTCTCACTATATGTACACCCAATACTGCAAGTCTCACTAAATGTACACCTAATGCTGCAAGTCTCACTATATATACACCTAATGCTGCAAGTCTCACTATATATACACCCAATGCTGCAAGTCTCACTATACGTACACCTAATGCTGCAAGTCTCACTCTATATACATCACTCAGCTCACCACTACTGAGGAGGGTCCCGGCACCACCAAGGTCCTGAATCTCACGGAAGTCGAAGTTCGCGTCCCGCAGCTCAGCGGGGCAGAGGAGCCTAACAAGACGTTGGCCTACGGGGAACGTGAAAGAGTTACTCATCACAGTTAATGATTCACAATTACTGATTATGCTCGTCATTATTATGTTCGTTGACCTGCGAGGGAACGTGAGCGAGTTACTTATCACTGTTAATAGTTCACAATAATATTATGTTAGTCCCTGCCAGCTGAGAGACGCTTGGGTTTGGGCAGTTCTTGTTCAGGGTTGCTGAATTCACCCTGGAGCTATGACAACTGTTTTGATTAGGTTTGCAGACGCTGTTCATTAGCTGTAGTTGGGCACATTGTTTGTAATAGCAAACACACGTAGTTTTGTGATCTGTATTGATTCTTTTTCGTTCGGAAAGATCACTGAATAACAAGAGCAGCGTTTTGATTAGAAAGTAAGAGGAAGACATTTTTGCCTCATTCTTCGCCTGAAAACAATCCATTGAATTCCGGCATCAACTGGAACGACAGTTAATTACATCAATAAAATGCGCTTAATGCACGAAAATTAAAATTTTGCGCTATCTAATGATCCATCTGAATCGAACATCAATATTATAATATGAAGTGACTGCCTTTAGCCTACTTACATTGGAGTAAGGAAAATTTTTCGAAAACCTAGAAAAAACTGACGAGCTACAAGAAACACAAATTTTTTCTCAGCTGCTCGTTGGCAGTCTGAACCTTGAAGTGTATCGCCATAATTACCTCTAAATTAAAATAATTCTTGACAAGCATCTCTGTTGCGCATAAAGAAATTCTGCTACCAATAATAATTTCTACGTACAGCAAAAGGTCGGTACTCACGCTGTCTGGGTAGGATGCCGCGGCGAGCCCGAGGCACAGCACCTGCAAACACAACGTGATGTGATTTTGATGTCAAATAAGGATAAATGCACAGCAGCTCCTGCAACACAAACCGTGCAGTGCCACACAGAACTTGCTGTGATGTCATATAACCATGTTGTCCGTTATTATACAGGTCAGCCTCTTCCATATACCGGACAAGCCTCCTGACCACTACCTTCTCAAAAACCTTGATCACATGTGAGGTCAAGTTCACAGGTCTGTAATTTTGGGGCATGTACCTCGCACTTCCTTTGTGAATTGGCGTTATCAGTCCCACTTTGAGACCCTTAGGAATAATTCCCTCCGTTATCGAGGCTTTCCAGAGCATTGTGAGCGGAGCTTTCAGTGCTCCAACACACTTCTTCAACAGCACTGCCGAAATTCCGTCGAGTCCTGGGGCTGAATTTGACGCCAGTTCTTTGATACTTATTTCCATGTCTTCTGGTTCAAACTCAATGTTCTCCAACCCTCTACTGCCTGGCAGCTCGTGGAGAACTTCAATTTCGTTCTCTTCCCTTGAGTAGCGGTGGTTACTGAACTCTGATTCAAACTGTGATCCTAGTAACTCACACATGCCATGGTCATCTCCGACAATGACTTCGTCCAGCACTTGCGTCTTTATTTTAGCGTTGGACTGGGCGATTTACAAATTTACTTGGGGTTCTCTTTGATGACCTCAACCACTCGCTCTTCCGCGGCTTGTTCTTCCATCCTGTGCGAGTCCTGCAGCCTGAGTTCAATTTCCTTGTGCAAATCTTAACATCCACAGCTTGGTGCGAGTCTCGAACTGGCAACTCGCTGCTTCAATTTTTGCTTTGCTTAACCGCCCGGCCTCCTTGCCGATTCTGACCAGAAACTGGCGCACAGAGCTGGGATCGAACCCGCGCCTCTCTGCTCCAATCTTGGTACATACTCTGAACTGTAACCACTGGGCCACCCTGCCTATGTGGTACTCATATCACTAGTGGATTAAGCTATTTGTTTATTTAATCGATTGCGTTTTCTCATAAGGATTCGTCGGTCTCTCGGAATGCTGCGGACTTTATGGGATGTTTTTCTCGGGGTATGACGCACACATTCCGGTGCTAGTTTCTCACGCAGTTTTGTGTAGATTTCCGCAGAATTTATTTCGTGAAACTCAGCTCTCCAATCAATTTCGTCAATTTCATTCCAAATTGCCACCCAATCCGTTCTTCGATTGTGGAAGTTAAGTCCTGCCAGTCCCTCTTGGGGTATAGACCTGGGCTGGGTTTCAATTCCAATTGTCGTTTCCACCATCACTAAGCGATGGTCTGACAGTTAGGTTTCTTCAACCCGAACGTCAATCATCATTCATTCATTATTAGTAAAGAAGAGATCGAGGATATTGTGTTCTCTTGTCGGCGACCGTACATGCTGACTGAGCAAGTGTTACGCAGCGAACTTCACAAGTTGGGCTTCTTGACTTGTGTCGCGGTCATCGACCTCTAAGCCGTCAGGGCTTGTTCAACGGATTCGTGGGAGATTGAAGTCCCCCTCTCAATTATCAGGCTGGTGGCTGGGTCACACAGTCCAGGCGTCGGGGGAAAATCAGGCGGTCTATAGACTATAGCTACGCACAGGTCAAATTTTTTTATGTGGAGTAGCATGTGTTCAACAAAGCCGTCAGAGTTTGTAGATTTCGATCTCAATTTTACAGTGCTTTTTGCGAGGGAGTTACTAAGGTAGACAATTACTCCAGCCTTCCTTCTCCCTTCCGTCCGGTCCGCGCGGTAGTGGTAGATTTCTTCCATTGAAATTTCTGCATCCAGGATATCATTTCTTAAGTGTGACTCCGTTAGTGCAATTATAAAGATCTCTCCCCCGTCGGCCATCTCACGCAGCCCGCCAATCTTGTGACGCGCTCTTTGTGGGAAGAGCCCCTCGATGTTAGCCAGCAAAATGCCAGACGCTTCTCTTATTGGTGCGCTTGCCTGCGACTTCACCGCTCTGTCAGGCGCATCTGGCTCAGCAGCTCCTGCATCTGGAGTTGAATTATTTCTAGCTGCTGCATATGGTGTTGGATTTGTTTCCTCGTTTCTAAAAAAAGCACCGAAGGTAACCTCTGGCCTCCCGCGTGCGTCTCTGTCCCATACGCATGGACCACTCCCTAGAGTGGCTAGGTCATCTCTCCGTCTCCAAGAACCACCCTCCTCACTGCTCCTTCTACCTGTGTTTCCCCCAAACCTCCCACTGCCCTGTCTTCCCTGTGGTGATGGGGACTGTGAGAGTGAGGGAGGAGGTTGGCGTCCAGCAGGAGCCCTTCGTTGTGGGGGTGAATCAATGCTGCCTCCGCTTCTGTTGGCTTCCTCCATTCGCTTTCGCGATTTTAAGTAGTTATCATTCGTGCAATTTTCCTTCCGCATAACACTCCAGCACAGCTTAGAGTGATAGAACGCGCAGTCCCTTCCTTTTTTGCACCCTCACGGATGTCCGTTTCCGTAGGTACAGAATTTATAGCACATTCTTGGATGTGAAAATCTGAAGCAATCGCTCTTTTTCCCATGTTTACTTTTCTTTTGCATGTACTTCCAGCAAACACCTTTCTTTGCTGGTGGTCTACTTGAGGGTGCGTCTGAAACTAGGGTGAATGGTAAGGGTGGTGGCGTTGGAAGGGTTGGAAGAACTGGAAGGAATGATGGCAAGCCATCTTCTAAGACGCCATTCTCCAGAGTTATTGCGGTAGCCGAAGCGTATGTAATCCTAGTGTTTGGGCCTAATTCAGAGGAAGGAATGTCGGTAGCATCAGATGTTGGGGCACTGGGGCACAAATTACAAATAACAAACTACAGCTACAAACTACAAAATGCAAACTACAAAATACACACTACAAACTACAAATTACAAATTACAAAGTAAAAATTGCCAATTAAGAAATAAAATTAAAAATTACAAACTAAAGATTAAAAACTATAAATTAAAAGTTAAAAATTACAAATTACAAGTTACAAAATACAAACTACGCATCACAAATTACAAATTACAAATTACAAACTACAAATTATAAATTACAAATCGCAAATTACAAATTACATATTACAAATTACAAATTGCAAACTGCAAACTACAAGCAACAAACTACAAACTACTAACTACAAACTAAAAACTACAAACTGCAAATTAAAATTTAAAAATTATGAATTAATAAGTACAAATTGCAAATTACAAATTAAAAACTACAAACTACAAACTACATATTACAAATTACAAATTACAAATTACAAATTACAAATTACAAATTACAAAATACAAATTACAAGGCACAATTTAAAAATTACAAAATACAAATTAAAAATTGAGAATTAAAAATTAAAAAGGAAAAATTACAAAATGCAAATTACAAAGTACAAACTACAAACTAGAAACTACAAACAACAAACTACAAACAACAAACTACAAACTACAAATTAAAAATTACAAATTACATATTACAAATTGTAAATTAAAAATTACAAATTACAAATTACTAATTACAAACTACAAACTAAAAACTAACAACTAAAAACTACAAATTAAAAATTAAAAATTGAAGATTAAAAACCATAAATCAAAAGTTAAAAATTACAAATTACAAATTACAAATTACAAATAACAAATTACAAATTACAAATTACAAATTACAAATTACAAATTACAAATTACAAATTACAAATTACAAATTACAAATTACAAATAACAAATTACAAATTACAAATTACAAATTACAAATTACAAATTACAAATTACAAATTACAAACTACTAATTACAAATTATAAATAACAAATTAAAAGTTAAAAATCAAAAATTAAAAATTAAAAGTTTAATATAATATAATATAATATAATATAATATAATATAATATAACATCCGTGAATTTGTTGTATTCGGGCGTTTAAATTTTTTAACATGAACTGTGAAGTTTTTTTCGAGTAACCTTCAGCTAATATTCATGATTTGTTATGACTCATGAAGTGGGGTTGATGGAATTGGAATAAAGAATGTGAAAATTTCTAAGAATCTGAAAAGTTTAGAGAATCTGAATATATAGAAAATCTAAATATTTTGAAAGTTTGAATAGTTTAATGAATTGAAAAGTCATGTTGAAAAAGTCACTTCTTCACAAAACAAAGAAAAATAACCGTCAATACTGAGCTGAAAATTGAAGAATTGAATTTTTCTCATCGAATTGTTCATTCACATAAATCTGAGTTTCGACATACGAGTACATCCATCAAAGCCTGAACACTTGCGGGTTGTCAGCTTCGGTGTGGCAAGTGCATCGTAAATTGAAATTTTTATCTATCCATTCAGCTGCAGTGTTGGTCTATTTTTTCCATTCTATTCAGAGTCAGAAGAATTTACAAGCACTCCATGAAATAATTTATTGCACTGGAAATAAAGATTCAGACATTTGTTGCTTGCAGGTGCTGCGTCGCTGTGGCAACACAGACTTTTTGGAGTAATGACCACGTGAGTAATGGTCACGTGAGTAATGACCACGTGAGTAATGGTCACGTGAGTAATGACCACGTGAGTAATGATCACGTGAGTAATGACCACGTGAGTAATGATCACGTGAGTAATGATCACGATGCTGGTGCAGGCCTCCATCGTGGCACGGGTGATGGTCTCGTTGTGGGCCTCCCGCATATGATTCTTTGGTCCTCCAGCTTGCAGATGGCATGTGAGTCTGCGGCTCAATGTCGTGCTTGTCCAATCGACGTAATTTACATTTTGGAGAAGTCTACAACCTTCTTTCATACAGGAAAATTTGTAAACGACATTGGTTTCTTGTAGTGGTCCGGACTTTTTGCATGGATTGTTTTTCATGATTAAATTCTTGATCTTTTTGTTTCTGTAGTGAATCAAAAGGTGTTCGGTTGTTGTTACTGTTGTGCAGCTGATGTTATTTTGCACAATTGAATTTAGGACTCGTTCGTCAGTCCTATGACCGCCGTTCATTTGATTTTGATAGTAAATTCTGGTTACGCAACCTCTTGGTGTGGATTCATCTGTTCGGTTTTGACGTGCTCTGATATTTGAAATTTCTTTGTCAATCGTTTTGTTTGCATAACCGTTGTTGACAAGAATTTGTTTGCAGGTTCGGAGTTCAGTTTTTAACTATTCACTTTTAAATTTTAAGTCCGTAATTTGAGTACTTCACCCATCACACGATAGAAGGTTATATAACTTTTGTATCACGCTAATTTTTTTTAAATTTAAAATTTAAATTTTAAAATTTAAAATTTTAAATTTCATAATTTAGAATTTAATATGTAAAATTTAAATTTAAAAGTTAAAATTTAAAATTTAAAATTTAAAATTTTAAAATATAAAATTTAAAATCTGAAATCTGATTTGTAAATGAAAAAACGAAAAATAAAAATTAAACATGTAAAATGTAAACTAAAAACCGAGTGAAATTATAAATAAAAAGTAGATGGTAATATTAACTATACATATATTATATTAGTTATACATTTATTATATTAATTTTTTATTTATTATATCAATTATACATTCATAATATTAATTATACACTCATTATATTAATTATACATTTACTATATTAGTCATACATTTATTAAATCAATATACATTAATTATGTTATTTATGCATTTATTATAATAATTATACATTCATTATATTAATTATGCATTTATTATATAAATTATACACTCATAATATTAATTATACAATTATTATATTAATTATGCATTTCTTTCAATAATATACATTTATTATTTTAATTATACATATATTATATTATTCATACATTTATTACATCATTAGAGCTCCGCAAAATTTATTCTTTTAAGCAGGTTTCGATTTAAAAACCAGAGAATTCGTTTTATTGACAATTTTCTTATTAGTAGCTTCAATAGATCGAACAATATTATATTGTACTGCAGGCATGTCGCCGATATCTTTGTCGTCGTTCGAGATGAAAAACAATTGAGGAATCTACGAAAGGCCTTTGAAATGAACTCTGACTTGAAATTTACTTACGAGCTCGAACAAAATTACATCTTACCTCTTTAGATATTCTCGTCCAAGCTAAAACTAATTCGTTCGTCACAAAAGTATACCGAAAACCAACAGATGTCGAGAAAGTCCTTAACGCCGCCAGCGAATGTCCAGAGCGCTACAAAAGAAGCACAATACGCGCTCTTATCCAATAAGCTTTAAAAACTTATTCGTATGAAAATAACTTGAATACGGAGCTGAGAAATTGTTAAGGAATCCTGGTCAATAACGGATGTGCCAGTAGAACCATCGACACAGAAATTTCAAACTTCGAATGTACCAAAACAGACTCAACTACGAGACAGAGACTGACGCAAACGTCACAACCATCTACTATGAGAACCAAATGACCAGCGGTTATAAAGCAGATAAACGGATCCTGCAATCTATCGTTCACATCAACATCGTAGGCGTAACTTTTAATAAAATTATACTACTAATCTGTTATATAAACAAGGAAATACAGAAATACAGAACTAATAAGAAAATTGTCAATAAAACGAATTCTCTGGTCTTCAATGAAACCTGCTGAAAGGAAAAAATTATGCCAACTTATTATATTTTTTATACATTTATTTATTAATTATATATTTATTATATCAATAATACGTTCAAAATATTATTTGAGATCGCGTTATTTCAGATGGAAACACTTTTACTATAGGCTTTTTTTTCTATTTGCACTCTCTTTTACTGACTTCACTGAAAAATTCAGTCATTCACTGACACGGATCATAAAAACAATGCAAAAAGAGTTCCGAAAACGGCACAGTTAAAGTTAAAAGTTGAAAATCTGGGACCGCAAAACACGAGCATCCGCTCTCGACCACAGCTGAAACTTGACTCCCAAGTTACGCATTGTTACAGTAAAAAATATTCTTAGCTGCATATTCCAAAGCAAAAAACAGAAAGGAGACTACTAGCTAGAGCATAGCATTTCGACGCTGAAGAATTAGGCCTGTTTTGGCCAGTCGCCGATTTTTGTACTTTTCGCGACTTTTCGCGAAGTCTTCTTTTCGCGAAGCCTAGTAGCTATTTCAAACTATCGTCAGTTGGGATAAGATCCTGTCAAAGGACCTGTTTTCAGATCTCTTGAGGACAAGTCTCGAGAAGTACAAGAATCGGCAACAGGCCACATCAGGCCTATTCTTCAGCACCGACTTCTTCTATTCTTCTTGTTTTTGAGCACTGCAGTTGAAAATGAAAATATGTTGTCTTATATCTGTCTTATTTTCTTATTGTATATGTCTTATTATATTATATTCACTGACAGCTCAGAGCAAAGTATAAGGGTGATCTATTGGCCTTACATTATCATCATGTGGGCATGTATGGATTCATTTGATATACATGACAATTGTATCGATGTATGAATGCATTCGATATACAGGACAATTATATAGATGTATGGATTCATTTTATATACAGGACAATTCTATAGAAGTATGGATTCATTTGATGTACAGGACAATTTCCATTACATTTTATCCCCTTGGCATGTGTGCAAATCTGTTCTGGGCGTCGTCATTATGTTAATATCGTGGAGCTACTGATCACGTTGCAAACAATGTGTTTATGAATTTTGTATTAAGTAATTAGTAATTATTGATTAGTAATTTTTGAATAGTAATTAGTGATTAGTAATTAGTAACTAGTGATTAGTAATTAATTATTAGTAATTAGTGATTAGTAATTTATTCATTAGTAATTAGTGAATTGTGAGGGTCAGGCCAGCCACGATCGAGCAGGTCTGGTGGAACGCTCTGGGAAGAGGCTAAAATCTAGATGGATTATATCAGTTCTTGACATGAGTTTGGAAATTATTACGCGACAACTTACAGATAGCTGGCGTTATAACAGCTCCCTCAGCAACATCAGCGAATAACTTCAAGAGACGGTACTGCTTTAATTGGATGTTTCCGACAGTAGTGTTGACGTAGGGCACTGCGCCTGTTGAGAAATGTATTCGTGAACATCAATAATGAACGGCAAGTGACTATCCCAGATGACTAATGCATATCAATAAATAAGCTCCAGTGATATCTTCCGATGGTCTGCTAGCCTACAGCCGCGCAAGTTAGGCGTACGGGGGATACCTGACAGCTTAACTCTTAATAGGTACAAATGTTTCTAAACTTGGTATGATTAAAACGTTGTAAAATTATATTAGGTTTGGAAGAGATACAAATGTTCCCAAACTTGGTACGATATTAACGTTGTAAAATTATAAAATTATATTTGGTTCGGAAGATCGAGATACAAATGTTTCCAAACTTTGTACGATGATAACATTGTAAAATTATAACGTCTGACAAGGGTTGTAAATTGGAGTTCGAAAGATGCATGCTTGCAGAATTCCATCACGTTTCCAGTGAGATTCATAACGCAAGGCCCGAGTCAGTTTACTATTTTATTATAATTTCCGTAAACTTTTATTTGATACGAATAGCCAATCAGGTTGCACGGAAAGTGGGTCTCCTGAACACAAGATCGAATAAGTTATTCGTTTTGTGAGGGAATATTTATGTAAGAAAATCTTTTAAACTCCCTGACTTCAATGTAGGTATTCAAAACCAGTCAATATAAAAGATCAATAAATTAACTACGACACACATTTTGCGATGCATGTGAAGGTCAAAAACCATCGAAGCTGCCACTTTTATTAGTCATGAATGCCTTTTCTTTAGCAGCCCTCTCATGATTCTCTCATTATTTTTACCTTTGATACATTTTTAAAATCCGGAAGAAATTTAAACATGCAAGACTGGACGCGCCAAATCGTTAATCGGCATTTGTTTGTCGTCTTGTATTTTCACAGATCTTCCATTGAACAAGTTTGGACTCACTGAGCGGCATGGCCGATGGAGACCCGGAGGATACACTGGCGTTGGTCACGTAAACGACTTCCTCGCCCGGCGAACAAGAGCAGAGTTTCAAGCCAAACTTGTAAGCGGTGCAGGTTCCATTGTAAGAAAACCCAGCCATGCCTGCAAAAAAATTTAATTAACTCTAAGTGAAATCATACAGAGAAACCTAGAAATTACAGAAAATTATTGCAATATTTCAACTCCGTGTGTTTGGAGAGAAGCTGTGCAGCCTTTTGGAAGTGGCAGCGATGCTACAGCCAGACCATCATTGCAATCAACTCCTTCATTGCAAACAACCCCTTTGTTGCAAACAACTAATTCATTGCAAACAAAAACCTCCTTACCCACAAGTTCGCTCGTATCCTAGCTTCAAACCTATAAACTGGCTCGCTCGTATCCTAGCTACGTCATCGCTGCCAGTCATGCGCATTCGCCTTCTCGCCAAGGCTGAAGTTCGTACATTAGTTCATGTAATGCAACAGCAACTAAATTTTACCTAATAAATAATTTAACAGCGAATTCACTTATTTCGACGTCTCAATATTGCCTCCTGCAGCTTGACTGGAGGTTCCACTATATTGCTGTAACCTGCAAATTAGATAAACACTTTGACTTTAATCCCGTTTTCCTAATCAACGCTGCGAATATCAGTTTTTTTAGTGAGGTTAAACCTACATCTAAGATAAAAATTTTCATTTAACTCCATTTCGATGCTTCAAGTAAATTCGCCTCATTTTTTGCGAAACATTTCCATGCGCTCGTTTAGGGCGCAGGATATTCACGTGCCAAGTTCACATTAGGTGCGAGGTGCTCGTCTGCCAAGCTTAAATAGGGCATAGGACGCTCACCAACCAAGGCGGCCTTCTTCGCACACTGCACCACGTCCGTTGCTGTTATCGCTTTGGTCTCATTGACAGCAGCGGTTAAATTGCCTGCCGTGACCGTCAAGCGTCGGTACGTCTGCAAGAAGGAGGCACGTTAACATCACCGTCACATTATCTATTATCTTACGTATAGCTTGAAAGTCTTCGTGGAATGTGACGATGCAAGGTTATAAAATATGCAGCTCCGTGAATGCTTGCAAGGCGGCATGGCAGTTGACGACTGTGCTACAGGTGCCTCAGTGCTTAGGGCGCCACTGAAGTTAAAATTCTTGCGAATTACGTGTGCATATATTGAAATTCTCTGTGCAACACGCATCTCACTACCCAGTCAAAACTCGGATTCCGTTCAGGGGCGCCAGAGGCTCGCCATGGCCGCCTTAGAGGCAAATCAGACGCCAATCGGCCGCCTATCATATTCGGCTTCTAATTGGGAGCCGTTTTCAGGTATCGACGCTTCCAAGCTTCAGATATTGACGTCTATGTGGGTACATCATTGAAGTATACAAGTATACTCCCTTCGCAAATATTTTAAAGTTTGGACAAATCCATTAGTTTAGAAATAGATAGCTGGGGTCCAAAGATGATGAAGTGTACAAGCTTATATGAATCTTGAACCTTGAAACTCACAAGACCGGCCCTCATACAGAGCTGGAGAAACCTACCAGCATCGTCGTCATGCAAAGCGTATTCCGTAGAAGAAAATGCGAAATAGTAACTGAGCGATGATTGCTGGAACCCTCGTAATTTTGGATTGGACTCAACTATATATTTCCGCTACCGGATTTGTTTAAACTTTTAGATTGTTTGCAGAAGGACTTTCTGGCTCTAAATTTTTGTGTTTTATCCTATTTACATGAATTATTATTTCAGTCCTATTTACGTGCACAGCTCAAACTAAATTTAATGATTAAATGCTTCTCTTAACTTGCAAATGAATGTTGTTACATTCGAAACATCGTTTATATATATTAATATTACTTGCTAACTTGCTAAACCTGCCTTTTGATCTACCAACGTCATCTAAAGAATTGTTCGACTCCTTGAAAATTGTAATGCATTCTCTGGTCATTATTTGTATGCAGATAAATCTCACTATATCTACTCCTAATGCTTCAAGTCTCACTATATGTACACCTAATACTGTAAGTCTCACTATATGTACACCTAATACTGTAAGTCTCACTATATGTACACCTAAAGCTGCAAGTCTTACTATATGTACACCTAATGCTGCAAGTCACACCATATGTACACCTAATACTGTAAGTCTCACTATATGTACACCCAATACTGCAAGTCTCACTAAATGTACACCTAATGCTGCAAGTCTCACTATATATACACCCAATGCTGCAAGTCTCACTATACGTACACCTAATGCTGCAAGTCTCACTATATACACATCTAATGCTGCAAGTCTCACTATATGTACACCTAATGCTGCAAGTCTCACTATATGTACACCTAATGCTGCAAGTCTCACTATATGTACACCTAATGCTGCAAGTCTCACTATATGTACTCCTAATGCTGCCAGTCTCACTCACTATATGTACACCCAATGCTGCAAGTTTCATTTTATATACAGTACTCAGCTTACCACTACTGAGGAGGGTCCCGACACCACCAAGGTCCTGAATCTCACGGAAGTCGAAGTTCGCCTCCCGCAGCTCAGCGGAGCAGAGGAGCCTAAAACGACGTTGGCCTACGGGGAACGTGAAAGAGTAACTCATCATAGTTAATGATTCACAATTACTTATTATGCTCGTCATTATTATGTTCGTTGACCTGCGAGGGAACGTGAGCGATTTACTCATCACTGTTAATAGTTCACAATAACATTATGTTCGTCCCTGCCAGCTACTAGACGCTTGGGTTTGGGCGATTCTTGTCCAGGGTAGCTGGATTCACCCTGGAGCTATGACAACTGTTTTGATTAGGTTTGCAGACACTGTTCATTAGCTGTAGCTGGGCACTATTTTTGTAATAACTAACACAAGTGGTTTTGTGATCTGTATTGATTCTTTTTCGTTTTGAAAGATCACTGAATAATAAGAGCAGCGTTTTGATTAGAAAATAAGAGTAAGACATTTTTGCCTCATTCTTCGCCAGGAAACAATCCATTGAATTCCGGCATCAACTGCAACTATCATTAATTACATCAAAAAATTTGCTTAACTGTATGCACGATAACTAAAATTTTGCTCCATCCAATGATCTAACGGATTAGAACATCAATATTTCATACAGTAATATTAGAATATGAAACGACTGCCATTAGCCTACTTACATTGGAGTAGTGAAAATTTCTCGAGAACCGAGAAAAAAAGTGACGAGCCACAAGAAACATAATTTTTCTCTCAGCTGCTCGTTGGCAGTCTGAGCCTTGAAGTGTGTCGCCATGATTACCTCTAAATTACGATAATTCTTGACAAGCATCTCTGTTGCGCATAAAGAAATTCTGCTACCAATAATAATTTGTACGTACAGCAAAAGGTCGGTACTCACGCTGTCTGGATAGGATACCGCGGCGAGCCCGAGGCCCAGCACCTGCAACACACAACGTGATGTGATGACAAATACGGATAAATGCTACGGCACAGCTCCTGCAACACACAACGTGATGTGGTGTCAAATAAGGATAAATGTTACGGCACAGCTCCTGCAACACACAACGCGCAGTGATATCAAGTAAGGACAAATGCCGTGGCGCTGCTCCTGCAACACAGAACTTGCTGTGATGTCATATAATGACAAATGCCGGTGCACTGCTCCTTATGTCACCTTCACCTTCACCTTATGATCCGTCACCTTCACATTCATCACGTTGTCCACGGTCACGCTGATGCGCTGCCTTCGTCGTCCTCCGTCTCCGAGTCGTCGCTAAGCAGGTCACTCCAGCCTCGGGTCCCGGATGTAACGTTGGACGTGTTCCGTATATTTGCCCTTCTTTGGGCCAGCTGATGCAAGATGCTGTTGCTTGTCACTTGCTGAGGGCAGTTTCCCATTACTGGACAATCCGGGATCTTTCTTCAATCAATTGCCCAGTCGTCTTTTGAATGTTGCAAGGGTGAACTCCCCTCCTCTCAGCTTTTTTGGCAGGGCATTAAATAACCTCGGTCCTACCACGGACAGTGATCCCTCACAGAGAGTCTGTACTCTGGCCGCTGCTCGGATATTAAATGGGGGAACCTCGCACAGTCTCCCCCTCCTTTCGTTGCAACGTGTCACTATTCTGGGTCTCACTCTCAAATTGGAGTCAGTCCGGTTATCATCTTTCAAGTGTACAGTATCACATGTCTTTCTCTTCTCTCCAGTGGGTACAGTCCCAGTTGCTTTAGCCTTTCCCAGAAGTTCAGGTTCAGCTCCTTCATGCCGCTGATCCTGTACGTGAAGGTCTGCCTTCACGTACATGTCTGCCTGCCTCTAGTTTCCGCACTGCACCCGCCTTGAGTGGCGACCAAAGTTGACAACAATACTCAAGATTGGAGAGCTCGAGGGCTTTGAAGAGTGTAATCATTGGTGCTACTGCTTCTCTCGTTCGAAATGTCCGCCATATCAACCCCATCCGTTGCCGGCTGCGCGCGACTATTTCCTCGGTATGGGCATCGAACGTGGCTTCAGTACTCATCAACACTCCGAGATCTCGAACTAGTTGCTTCTCCTCAATTTCTGTGCCATCTGATGCCAAGTAGTGATTTGGCATCCTGATCGCTGTGCGGACTCTGTATCTCACTACTTTGAACTTGGTGACGTTGAACTACATATTGTTCACTAGGGGCCAATCGTAGATTGACGATAGGTCATCCTGTAACCTCTCGCAGTCTAGGTCATCTGTGATCTTCATCAGCACTCCTGTATCGTCCGCAAATGACGATGTAGATGCGTGGGTGAGTGCCGTGTCAATATCGGCAATGTGGATGAGGAAGAGGATCGGTCCAAGCTCTGAGCCCTTCGGAACTCCGCTTTTCGCAATCGCTTCTCTCGATTTCCTGTTTCCAATTGCGACAGCTTGTACTCTATCTGTAAAGAAGGTGTGGATCCATCTCAACAGGCTTTATCCTTAAACTAAAAAAAACAGCGTTGGAACACATCCATGCGACATTTCTTCTCGCTTCGAGTCACCGACATGTGGAACAGCCTCCCTGATAGCANCCAGCAGCTATCTCAATAAATCGTCAGCTATGGAAAGATCGGGTTCCAAAGGCCGGATCCCTTGTGAATCAAGTCACGAAAGTTCAAGAATCGGCAACAGGCCATGGGCCTATTTCTTCAACGCCGACACTTCTATTCCATTCTATTCTATTCTATCCCCAACAACCTCATCTTTCTAAAGAGCACCCCATGGTCAATTTTGTCAAATGCTCCAGCAAAGTCTAGGTATACCACGTCCACGTCAGCGCCCTTCTCCAGCTGGGCCACAAGACGGTTATGGTGCTCCAGTAACTGCGACAAACAGGAACGATTCCACCGGAAACAGTGTTGTCTGGGCACACAGACCACACTGTAGGCTCGGCAGGAAGTAGGGTCTTAAATACCTTCGCTTCAAGCACACTTGCTGCTTCCCTCTCTTACTACAGCTCAACACTCTTATTTGTTTCAGTGATTTAATGTCATCACTTGACACTTAATGTAAACACTCAACTGCTTCACGTATTGAAAGCTATAATTTCATTCTACCTATCTGCTATTTTCTTTTGTCGGGTCTTTTTGATGGATAAAAGAGTAATTTTCTGAATACTCTCACACTGAACACATTATACTCTTTTTTTTCTTTCTACTGACTTCCATTATTTTCCGTCGAAACACTGAATTACATCTCTTGGGCCCAGTCCATACAATTAATTAGCAACTGGTCATCAAATAAAAATAATCGTCAACGATTTACTTCACTGAGAGCCGGCCGCGACACGTACGTCCTATCCAGACGACTTCTAGTAGGGAAGTGCTGCAACGCACAACGATCTGTGATGTCATATAAGGACAAATGCCGTGACACAGCTACTGCAACACACAATACGCTGTGATGTAAAATAAAGACAAATGAGGTAGCACAGCTCCTGCAACGCACAACGCGCTGTGATGTCAAGTAAGGCCAAATGAGGTAGCGCAGCTCCTGCAACACACAACGCGCTGTGATGTAAAATAAAGACAAATGAGGTAGCGCAGCTCCTGCAACACACAATGCACTGTGATGTCAAGTAAGGCCAAATGAGGTAGCGCAGCTCCTGCAACGCACAACGCGCTGTGATGTCAAGTAAGGCCAAATGAGGTAGCGCAGCTCCTGCAACACACAATGCACTGTGATGTCAAGTAAGGATAAATGAGGTAGCACAGCTCCTGCAACACACAACGCGCTGTGATGTGAAGTAAGGACAAATGAGGTAGCACAGCTCCTGCAACACACAACGCGCTGTGATGTGAAGTAAGGACAAATGAGGTAGAACAGCTCCTGCAACGCACAACGCGCTGTGATGTGAAGTAAGGACAAATGAGGTAGAACAGCTCCTGCAACGCACAACGCGCTGTGATGTCAAGTAAGGACAAATGAGGTAGCACAGCTCCTGCAACACACAACGCGCTGTGATGTAAAGTAAAGACAAATGAGGTAGAACAGCTCCTGCAACGCACAACGCGCTGTGATGTGAAGTAAGGACAAATGAGGTAAAATAATCTCAATATAAACACAGACGGTTAATTGATGAATAAAAGTTAAAACATTTTTTTTGTTTAGTGATCATGTACGGGATGAATAGTCTTCAATGTCTTTATAAATACGCCTCCTTACGTTCACAATAATTTTAAGCCAATGGAATGTTAGTGAAGGACCCGGTGGATCAGCCCAACTGAAAAATAACCATTATCTAACGTCCCATTTTCATACAGTTGCACCATCCAGAACACTAATAGCATGCAAAGGTTATTCATGAGATGGAATTTCTCAACACCAAAGTAATACGGTGTATTGCTGCCGTTTGCACACGACCACAGAGCAACTCCTTCCTAGCGTTATATTTCAAATGCCGAACCTGCACAAGAATATCTGCTGGCTTTAATTTACAGTTCTTGGAAGTGGAACATCAAATATCCATTGTTAACATTGTTCTCGATTCAAATCGTCATTATTTATTTACCAATAATGTAAATACATAATTAAAATGAAAATAAAAAACTAAATATTAAAAATTAAAATGAGATATAAAAAATTGAAAATTAAACACTAAAAATTAGAAAGTAGAATTTAAAATTTAAAAAATTAAAATTAACAATTGAAAATTAAGAAGTGAAATTAAAAATTACAAACTAGAAATTCGTAATTCATGATTAAAAATTAGAAAAAAAATTAAAAATTATATGTAAAAAATTAAAAATTATAGATTATAAATTCAAATTGTATAATTCAAGATTCAAAATTACAAGCTATAAATAGCGAATTGCAAATTGCAAATTACAAATTACAAATTACATATTGCAATTACAAATTATAAATTATGAATTACAAATTACAAATGACAAATTACAAATTACGAATTACGAATAACGAATCACCAATCACCAATCACAAATTACGAATTACGAATTACAAATTACAAAATACAAATTACAAATTACAAGTTACAAATTACAAATCACAAATTACAAATTACAAATTACAAATTACAAATTACAAATTACAAATTACAAATTACAAATTACAAATTACAAATTACAAATTACAAATGACAAATTACAAATTACAAGATACAAGTTACAATTTGCAAGTTGCAAGTTACAAGTTACAAGCTACAATTTACGAGTTACAAGTTACAAAATAAAAATTAAACACTAAAAACTAAAAATAAAAATTCAACATTAAACAGCATTAAACATTGAACATTAAGAATTAAAAATTAAACATTAAAAATTAACATCTATAAATGATAAATGAAAAATTAAAATATTAATAAATAAAAATAATAGAATTATAAATTAGAAATGAAAAACTGGGGGAAATGATAAGACGAAAAATTTATAAACTGCAAAATGAAAATTAGGCGAAAAAATGAACAACGAGAAAAACGTACAAATAAAGAATAAAACAATGTAAAATGAAAGATGAGAATATGAGAAAACTAAAATAAATAAAAGAAAAATGAATAAAAAGAAAATGAAAAACGAAAAAGTGATAAAAAAAACATAAATTAAAAAAAAAGTATAACATGAAAAAGGTAAATAATTAAAAATGGAAATATGAAAAAATGAATGAATGAAAATATAAAGATATGGAAAATTTAAAAATAAATGGAAAAATTAAAAAGTGGACTTGAAAAATGTGAAAAAATTGTGAAATTTGAAATGTAAAATATTAACTTGGTCGTGAACGTGAACGTATATGTAAATGTAAATGCAAATTCAAATACAATGCAATGAAATGTATTGTGATATAATATAATATAATATAATATAATTTAATATAGTATACTATAATATAATATAATATAATATAATATAATATAATATAATTTAATATAATATANGTTTATCAAGATCAAACAAGCACTAACACAACTCCTGTCTCTTATACACATCTAGATGTGTATAAGAGACAGATACATATATTATATTAGTTATACATTTATCATATTAATTTTGTATTTATTATATCAATTATACATTCATAATATTAATTATACACTCATTATATTAATTATACATTTACTATATTAGTCATACATTTATTAAATCAATATACATTAATTATATTAATTATGCATTTATTCTAATAATTATACATTCATTATATTAATCATGCATTTATTATATCATTTATAAATTTATTATATTAATTATACATTCATTATATTAATTATGCATTTCTTTTAATAATATACATTTATTATTTTAATTATACATATATTATATTATTCATACATTTATTACATCATTAGAGCTCCGCAAAATTTATTCTTTTAAGCAGGTTTCAATGAAGACCAGAGAATTCGTTTTATTGACAATTTTCTTCTTAGTTGCTTCAATAGATCGAACAATATTATATTGTACTGCAGGTATGTCGCCGACATCTTTGTCGTCGTTCGAGATGAAAAACAATTGAGGAATCTACGAAAGGCCTTTGAAATGAATTTGGACTTGAAATTTACTTACGAACTCGGACGAAATCACACCTTACCTTTTTAGATATTCTCGTCCAAGCTAAAAATTTTTCGTTCGTCACAAAAGTATACCGAAAACCAGCAGATGTCGAGAGAGTCCTGAACGCCGCCAGCGAATGTCCAGAGCGCTACAAAAGAAGCACAATACGCGCTCTTATCCAACTAGCTTTAAAAACTTCTTCGTATGAAAATGACTTGAATACGGAGCTGAGAAATTGTTAAGGAATCCTGGTCAATAACGGATTTGCCAATAGAACCCTAGACACAGAAATTTCAAACTTCTAATGTACCAAAACAGACTCAACTACGTGACAGAGACTGACGCTAGCGTCACAACATCTACTATGAGAACCAAATGACCAGCGGTTATAAAGCAGATAAACGGATCCTGCAATCTATCGTTCACATCAACATCGTAGGCATAACTTATAATAAAATTAAACTACTGATCTATTATATAAACAAGAAAATACAGAATCTTGCAATGAACAATAATTCTTGCAAAAAAAACGGAAGTTTTCATAGAGACCAATGTAGTCTATAAATTTTCTTGCAATAGAGAAGGTTGTAGACTTCTCCCCAATATGGACTACATCGGGCTCACAACTACGACATTAAGCCGACGTCTCACGTGCCACCTTCAGTCTGGTGGACCAAAGAACCACCTGATGGAAGCCCACAACGAGACCATCACTCGTACGGTGCTGGAAGAATGCATCAGCGTCGTCATGAGATGCCCCGACGCCAACCGACTCATGATAGCTGAGGCCCTCATCATTAAGGATAGGACTCCAGCCATCAACCTTCAAACTACTGGATTTGTCAGAACATTGAGACTGTTTTCGGAGTAATTTTTGATGTTTTAATTCTTGATTATTTTCATATTTTTGTGCTTTTGTAATTATTTCTAACTATTTTGATTTTTTAGTAGTATCCTATTTACATTATTTTATACTTACGTCGATCGAAATTCCATTACTCAATGCGTCTTTTAACTTGATAATGAATGGTTGATACATCCGAAACGTCGTTAAAGAAATAAAAATGTCCGTCGGTACTCTTATTTTCGATTTAGCAGTGCAAACGAAAAATATTGCTCGATCTATTGGAAAAATTATTAAGAAAATTTTCAATAAAACGAATTCCCTGGTCTTCAATGAAACCTGCTTAAAGGAACAAATTTTGCCAACTTATTATATTAATTATATATTTATTTATTAATTGCATATTTTTTATATTAAATATATATTAATTATATTAATTATATATTTCTTATATCAATTAAACATTTAAAATATTATTTATACATTTATTTACTAACTATATATTTGCTATATCAAGCATACATTTATTATATTAACTATAAATTTAATATACTAATTATACGTTTATTTTAAAAAGGATACATATATATCAAAAATTTATATGGGATTAAAAATTATTTTTCAAAGACAACGCTTCTAAAGAATCCAGTGTCTTTGATGTTACACATGTACAATGAATTTTTAATTTTAATTTCATATAATAAAAAAATTAATTTTCAATCTTTTTAATGAAAAAAATTAAAATTTTCAAAATTATTTATTCTGTAAACTGATTCATGTATTTTCTCCATCTTTACCTAAGTGTACAAAATCTCAGAGCGATTGGATAGGTAGAAGTGTGTTAAATATCGATTATAAGATTTGTAGCAGACAAACAAACAAACAATATAAAGTGAAGTTAAAGAGAAGTGTTGTATTTACACATTTATTATATAAATTAACACATTTACACACATAATAAATGTGTATTTACACATTTATTATAAATTAATTATTTATTATATAAATTATTATAAATATTAGTTTATTATTTATATCATTTCAAGCGCCCCTGTTAATGCACACGACACTCACCGTAGCCATGATACCGAAGGAGAAGCGGAGCTCGGGCATGACGGCGGCTTGAGTTCCTGGATTTATGGAAGCTTTGATTGAAGTTAAGAGGTAATTAGTGCTGCAAACTCCTGGATTTATGGAAGCTTTGATTGAAGTTAAGAGGTAATTAGTGCTGCAAACTCCTGGATCTGTCTCTTATACACATCTTTTGAAATCTGATTTGTAAATGAAAAAACGAAAAATAAAAATTAAACATGTAAAATGTAAACTAAAAACCGAGTGAAATTATAAATAAAAAGTAGATGGTAATATTAACTATACATATATTATATTAGTTATACATTTATCNGTGCTACACCTGACAACAGGTGCTGCACCTGACAACAACAGGTGCTGCACCTGACAACAACAGGTGCTGCACCTGACAACAACAGGTGCTGCACCTGACAACAACAGGTACTGCACCTGACAACAACAGGTGCTCAGTCATAACCATTTTATGCTCACCTGACATCAGATGCTCACCTAACCACATCAGGTGCTCACCACATCACACACAAAACTTAATACAGCGCTCGTGTGTGTGGAGATGTTGCTGGCAGTTTTTCCAGCGCCGCGTGAACCACGTCGTCTGTACGAGGTCCTATCACTTCAAATGATAATAAAATATTATAGAGGTACATCGATCGCGAAATACATTTATAGTTATATTTCTAGTATATAACTAGATATATTTCTATATATCTCTCTATATATTCTCTATATCTATATATATTCGATATATTTCTAGTATATATTTCTAGTCCGCTAACTAACGAGAAGAAATTAAAACGTAGTTCGTAAGGTCGTATAACTAACTTATTTTATCTTTCCTTGCTAAATTAAGGCTAAGTGACAGTTTTATATCATCGTTAGCTATCATTGCTTTGTTGTTAGGTTTGTGTCGTTAGAAAAAGATGGTAGAAGAATTCATTATTTAATTTGGCATGAATTCTATAGGGCAAACAATATTATAAATTTGCTGAGTATCCTAGTGAGTATACTAAATACCAATCAATTAGTAAGCTCGGTAATATTTAGTGAATTATCCTTTGAAATTGAATTATCCTTTCAATTGAATTATCCTTTAGTGAATTATCCTTTGAAATGAGTTTCTAAATACAAGCTATAGAATCTATACAGATCTAGCGTTACAAGGAGAGTTTGTTATATGTTCCACGTGTATTTTTCTCTCAGCTGCAAGTGTTCTGTGCGAATAAATCTGCGATAACTGTGGGGGAGGGTGATGGGTAATCGCACTGACTAATGCACACTCAGACAATGGAGTGGGACTTTCTCCAACTAGCGATGCATATTTGGCGCTTCTGTGGGTTTATTTTGGTCCGGTAAGAGGTCGTGTCAGCGCTATGTCCTCTTCTGCTTATACTGAGGGTAGGAAGTGAGGGACGACTTGGACACTGTGAACCACTCATCTTTCAGAGTGTAGCGTGGA